>NC_133325.1:574579834-574840174 GCF_042186555.1 Aquarana catesbeiana | reverse complement strand
CTGGTACAGACCCATCTCCTCCACTCACGTTCTCTCCTTTGCACAGGAACTCCGGGATCTTTGCACTGAGGCCTATTTCTCAGGCCTCATTGACAAAGACACCTTAGAGTTCCTGGTCCCCAAATTTCCTCGCACCCCCACTTTTTATTCCTTACCCAAGACTCATAAGGATATACATCGCCCCCCCGGAAGACCCATAGTGTCGGGGATAGGCTCCCTAACAGATAATGCAAGTAAATTTGTTGACGCTTTCCTAATGCCCCATGTCCGTAGTCTCCCGTCGTATATCCGGGACACTACCGACTTGTTACAACATCTGGATGGTATCCAGATCCCTCCTGACGCCCTGCTCGTGGCTGTTGATATTGAGGCTCTTTACTCCAGTATCCCCCACGAGCAGGGCGTACGGACGGCTGGATCCTTCTTAGCTGAACAAGACACAACGACCTGGCCCTTGAATCAGTTCATTTTGACACTACTGTATTTTATTTTAACCAAAAATTACTTTACCTTTAATGATCAATTATTTTTACAAATACAGGGTGTCGCAATGGGGACGTCCTGTGCCCCAGCATACGCCAATCTATATTTAGGTGGCTGGGAGCGACAGATTCATGCTCACGACCAATACACGGAGTTCCTAAGCGATATCTTGGTATGGTATCGTTTTATTGATGACCTGTTCATGGTCTGGTCGGGCCCTAGGGAAAAACTTTTACAATTCCTACGTCAACTTGATAACAACGATCTTAACCTTAAATTTACCTTCAAAATTGAGACACAACAAATCCCCTTCTTAGACGTACTAATCATCAAACAACTTGATGGTACCCTAGGAACGGACCTGTATAGAAAACCCACGGCGGGGAACACCCTATTATTTGCCACAAGTGCCCACCCTAATTCCTTGATACTGAGCATACCTTATGCCCAATACTTACGACTACGTAGGAATTGCACACATGTTAGCGACTTCAAATGCCAGGCTAAAGCACTACGTGACCGCCTCTTGCGACGAGGTTACTCCTCCACCTCCCTACGTAAAGCTTATAACAAATCTTTGTCACGTTCACGAACCTCTCTTCTCTTCAAAGATAGGAAAGCATCTCCCCCTACAGAAACTGTAAGATTCATTACCACCTATTCTGCACACCACTATGTGTTGCGGAATATCTTAGCCAAACACTGGCATCTTTTGGCTCAACACCATATTCTAACCAAATACATCAGACATACACCGGAAGTGGTCTTCCGCAGAGCTCGATCACTACGTGATCAATTAACTACCAGCCATTACGATCCTACCAAACCCGGGCGTGGTGGCCCCAAGGGCACATTTCAATGCGGGGAATGTCCCCGGTGCCCTTGGGTCCACCAAAGCAGAACAGTGACCCTACCTAACGGAGAAGTTCTGGTTCCACGGGCTTTCGCGAACTGTGCTACAAAGGGGGTTGTCTATCTCATGAAATGTGTATGCAAAGCCTTCTATGTGGGCAAAACTATTAGGGAACTTAGGCAGAGAATCGGTGACCACCTCTATGACTCAGAAAACGGCAAACTGACTACTATTGGCCGACACATCGGACTTTATCATAGATTCGACAATTCCGTGGCCAAATTTCTGGTATTAGAGGTGGTGAAACCTAGTCCTAGAGGTGGCGATTGGGATCGCTCGATATTGCAGAAGGAGTCTCTCTGGATCGAGCGACTCAACGCCACCACCCCGCCAGGCCTAAACGAGTCGGTGTCCTATAGGGCCTTCTTATGAATCCATGGTCACCCTCCTTTTCCCCCCCCCCTCCCTCTCCCTCCCCCCCTTTCCCTCCCCCTTTTTTTTTTTTCCCCCTCCTTCCCCCCCCCCCTCCCTTCTCCTTCCCCCCCTCCCTTCTCCTTCCCCCTCCCCCTTTTTCCCCCCCCTCCCTTCCCCTCCCTTTTTTCTCCCCCTTTATTCTTCCCCTCTCTTTCCCCCCCCATTCCCCTACCCCGACACCCCCACGGCCGAGTATCTATTAATTGACCATGTTTGCCTAAGATTCATCCCCAAAAGTTATGTGGCGGCTGTCACCCTCACATAATTTTATACAATGCTTGTTTAGACAATTTTCTTTAAGTTTTCTTTAAGTTTTTTGTATTATGTTGTATTATGTTGTTGCTCTTTGTTGCTGTGCAAGGTCAGGCTCCCATCCCCCGTTATCAGACTCTGTTGGCAGACTGCCCCGTTCCTTCTCCAATGCGACGGACATATGCTCGCCCTGGCAGCCTTTTGACTGCTTGCGTCTCCTCGTTCGGGAACTAGATTCCCTTTGACGGGAGCGCGTGCTTGCGCAGTAGCACTTACTGTGCACCTGCGCAGTGCGGACGAGCAGACCCGGTGACGTCAGGGACCGCCTCTGCCAGGCCTTCCCTGACTTCCGGGTTGGGGTGCTCTTATAGCGGCCGGACACGGCTGCTGTACGAGCCTACAGCCCTCTGACGTTGCGCTCCACGAGGAGCAGTGTTTGGGGTAAGCTTCACCCTCCCCCCTGCTTCTCCTCCCGTCTCCTTCCCCGCTGGTTGGCCTCTCCCCCTCCTTTACCTCCCTTCTCATCCATGCTGGGTTGGTTTTCACCGCCTTTACACACAGTGGTGCTGTGTGTGGTGTGTATGTTGCTCTGCTGATATTCTAATATCCTCTTCTCACTGCGGACTACATGTAATTTGTTACCCTGACACCTTTTGGTACTGGTTACTTACTTTTATTACCTATGTTATGGTACTCTTTATCTCAATGAGTTACCGCTGTTGTCCCCCTCTGCTTTGTGGATAACCAATTCTTTTTTTTTTTTTTTTTCCCCTCCCTTGTTACTATTGTGGAATACAAAAATTTCCCTACTCTATTACAGTCGCTGCGGTGTTGGTTGCTCTTGCTCATACCATTGATTTCAGCCCTGTGGAACCTTAACCATTAATCAATGAACGCCCGGATCGTTTGTATCCATTGAATGCTACGATCCACATTACTGTATGTTCTCCCCTTACTTCACTCCATCTTCCTCGTCGATCAATGCTGTAGGGGTAAGTGATGGCCCGTATTACCTGTGTGCAATCTTTCATTTTCTTTTCAGTCCGACTCTGGTCACCTGGATCTATACTATAGGCCCTATCTATTACTCTACCCCCCCCCTCTCCCCCCTCTCCCTCCCCTTTCCCCCCTCCCCCCCCCCCTTTCCCCCCCCCTTTCCCCCCTCCCTCCCTTCCTCCCCCTCCCTCTCCTCCCCTTCCTCCCCCCTTCCTCTTCCCCTTCCCCCTCCCCCTCTTTTTTCTTCCCCCCCCCCCCCCCCTCCCCTTCCCTTCCTTCTTTTCTTTCTTTTCCAACCACCTTTTCAATTTCTTTCTTTGCACACTGGGTTCTAAACTTAGAGCTACCTCATGGGTACCCCTTTACTTTACCACGCTCTGCCTATTTTGTGGTTTAGTGATCCACACTAAAATCATTTATTTAAACATTTTACCCACCAGAGGCTGTTCTGTTACCCCTGTGTTCGTCGCAGGGGGAATTGTTTGGGGCCCCACATGCCCACAGAGAATACCTGAACGGGTGAGCCTGTCCTTTTTATATTCAACCTGTACATTATTGTCTATTGTATTTTCCAATGATTGCGCTGTAATTATCACACAAAAAAAACACTATGCATCTGTGAACTGTTGTATATTCATTACCTGTCTTCTATGCCACATTATAGACTTTACTCTCCTGAGGAAGCGGTGAATACCGCGAAACCGGTCGAGAATCCAAGTCACTTTTGCAATCTCTGTTATCACTGGATGCAATTTATGTGGTTGTATACATTACTTTGTCCTGTATTACAACTGTATATGCTATTATTATTGTAATATTTAGATATATATATCTCCTTTTAAAAATGGTTTTCTATTAAAAATACAGTTTTTATCCTACTATTTTTCTCCATTGCTTTGTACTAATATCTAACTATCTTCAGTACCGAAATAGTCCCTTGTGTTTTTTCCTGTGTGTGAGGGGTGGGGACAATTGCCGACAGAAGCAGCGAACTGCGGCTCTCCCCACTTCCTGCCTCCTTTTGCTTCTTTTTGTTATTATTTAATTTTAGCGCTGCTATTTGATTTCACTTGAGGTAAGGGCAAGTTATAGTGAATCATTTATTATTTTTGCATATTTATGGCCTCAATGTCCCCTTTCTCTTAAACTTACATATTGGGATGTGGTGCTTTTGTTTTGATTCCTCCCCTCTACTTTTATAACACGTAGTATGTCAGTACGTTCGTGTTTGTTGGCCGACAATTCCTTGCCGTTTTTATGCAAGACAAAATCCAGGCAAACGCCTTCGGACAAAAGTCCAAGTTTTTGTCTGTGGAAAATCCGATTGTGTGTACGAGGCTGTAGAGAAAATGATAGAAGGGGTATTGCTGGGATCTACTTTTATTCCAGTCATTCTAAATCAGCCCTTGCATTTCAGTTATTTTAACATTACATAGCTTGTTATCTCATACAAAATTAACCTATAGAAAAATAGTTGCTCAATACTGTAAGTCATTATGCATTGGCTACGTCTTTGCTTCCCCTAGATGTTTGGTCAAGAAGGACCAGAAAAATAATTTTAATCTCTAGCGTTTATACTGGCAGAGGAAGCGAAACTGTTTGGCAAACTAAAAAAAAAAGCTAAAAAGCAAAATAAATGACAGGTGGCTTTCTTGCTTTAACGGCTTGAACCATTATAGAGAAAATCATGTAGCTCAGTTCATTAAAGATGAACTCTGAGTTTTAAAAAAAAATAATTTCCATTGCAATGGAGCCCCCTGCACTGCAAGGGTTAAATACATAGTAGGTGAGGTTGAAAAAAGACACAAGTCCATCAAGTCCAACCCATGTGTGTGATTATATGCCAGTATTACATTGTAAATCCCTATACGTTGCGGTCATTCAGGTGCTTATCTAATAGTTTCTTGAAACTATCAATGCCCCCCGCTGAGACCACCGCCTGTGGATGGGAATTCCACATCCTTGCTGCTCTTACAGTAAAGAACCCTCTACATAGTTTAAGGTTAAACCTCTTTTCTTCTAATTTTAATGAGTGGCCACGAGTCTTGTTAAACTCCCTTCTGCAAAACAGTTTTATCTCTATTGTGGGGTCACCAGTATGGTATTTGTATATTGAAATCATATGCCCTCTCAAGCATCTCTTCTCCAGAGAGAATAAGTTCAGTGCTCGCAACCTTTCTTCATAACTAATATCCTCCACACCCTTTATTAGCTTTGTTGTCCTTCTTTGTACTCGCTCAATTTCCAGTACATCCTTCCTGAGGACTGGTGCCCAGAACTGGGCAGCATACTCTAGGTGCGGCCGGACCACAGTCTTGTAGAGCGGGAGAATTATCGTTTTATCTCTGGAGTTGATCCCCTTTTTAATGCATGCCAATATTCTGTTTGATTTGTTAGCAGCAGCTTGGCATTGCATGCCATTGCTGAGCCTATCATCTACTAGGACCCCCAGGTCCTTTTCCATCCTAGATTCCCTAGAGGTTCTCCCCCAGTGTATAGATTGCATTCATATTTTTGCCACCCAAATGCATTATTTTACATTTTTCTACATTGAACCTCATTTGCCATGTAGTTGCCCACCCCATAAATTTGTTCAGATCTTTCTGCAAGGTTTCCACATCCTGCAGAGAAGTTATTGCCCTGCTTAGCTTAGTATCATCCGCAAATACAGAGATTGAACAGTTTACCCCATCCTCCAAGTCGTTTATGAACAAATTAAATAGGATTGGTCCCAGCACAGAACCCTGGGGGACCCCACTACCAACCCCTGACCATTCCGAGTACTCCCCATTTATCACCACCCTCTGAACTCGACCTTGTAACCAGTTTTCAATCCATGTACTCACCCTATGGTCAGTGCTAATGGACCTTATTTTGTACAGTAAACGTTTATGGAGAACTGTGTCAAATGCTTTTGCAAAACCCAGATACACCACGTCTATGGGCCTTCCTTTATCTAGATGGCAACTCACCTCCTCATAAAAGGTTAATAGATTGGTTTGGCAAGAACGATGATTCTTCATGAATCCATGCTGATTACTGCTAATGATACAGTTCTCATTACTAAAATCTTGTATATAGTCCCTTATCATCCCCTCCAAGAGTTTACATACTACTGATGTTAGGCTAACTGGTCTGCAATTCCCAGGGATGTATTTTGGGCCCTTTTTAAATATTGGTGCTACATTGGCTTGATGTTTTTTAGGGGGTAGAGAAAAAGTCTAGGGGGTAGAGGAAAAGGCTGTAATATTTCAATATTCCTTTTCCCCCCTGGCACTCTTCTCATTTCTCCAACATTCTGGATTGTGGACGGGCACTTGCCGGTCTCATATACAGTGCAAAACTTTTGTTTCTGTATTGTATGTGATGGCATCAGCTGTGACCGCTGCCCAGAGCACCATAGAAAGGAGGCTTTGGAGGGCTTTTCACACAGCATGGAGGAAGGCTGCTGGAGGAAGGAAAAAGTATCACAGATTAGCCCTAGACCTAACCAGCAATTAACCCTTACAGAGCAGAGAGGCCCCACTGCAAGGATTTTATTTTTTCTGGTGCCCAGAGTCGGTCTTTATAGCAAAGCAGAAAGCAGTGCAACAATACAGCTTATATTCAAGAGAAAGTTATTTGTCATAAAACAGCAATGTCCAGTCAACTTTGAATTCATTTAAAAAGCTTTCCAATTTGTTCAATTGAAAAAAAAAACTTCAAATAAAACCAGAGAGAAATGTTGTAGTCTATTGGTAACCTCCTGAAAATGTTAGTTTCTTGGCTGCCATGCTGACCTCTGGCTTCTGCTGACTGAGTTAGTGAGCCAGAACAAGTATGTTCCAACTCAGTAATAAAACCAGAGGATCAGCAGGGCAGCCAGAAACTAGCATATTCAGACGGAGGGAGGCATTGGCTGTTTTTTAATTTTCATTCATTGTTAATGTTCTTTCATAGAGGTACAACTAATTATTATTATTTTTTTTTTTTTACAAGAACAGCTAATTATTATTACCAGCAGCAGTGTCTGCACCTTCCCAATTGGCTGTTTTGAAGCCTGTTTGGGGAATGGTGGACACCGAGAAATCCTTGGATTTTATGTGATAGAGATCTGTTCCTGGAAACACATTGATTTGCCTTTGGCTGTTACCAAATGAGAACATGAAAGGAGGTTTTCCAATGGGGACACTTGTTCTGGTGGCAACTTATAGGGACTTTCCCTCACTTTTTTTCACTGTTCTAAATAATTGAGTGGAAGGACCCCTACCAATAGGACTTGGATACAAGTTTATATTTCATCAAATTCCCCCAGCCCTCCTCCCTATTGCCCTCATCAATACAATCCGCTATGTTACACACAAACTACGCAAGCAGGTTTGTATTTACATCCTCCAATGGCCTCTATACCATCTGCTGCCTAGCAAATAAAATCTAGTGGTGGGCTGTCCTTCTGCACACTAATGTCCCATAGACTTGGATGGGAGGTTGCTCCTGCAGCATGGGTACATCCTATTCAAGTCTATGGGACCTAGCGTTTCCTACAGTCTTCTTGAAAAGAAAAAAATAGTTGCCTTCTTTTCTCCCCAAGCCATGTATGAATAGTAAAGACACATACCATTCAAGACATGAAAGCATTTTCTATGTTTTTGGTACCCTAAAACATTGTTTTTTTTCTCTCTCTAGCTGCATCCTGGAATTCAACTAGCTTTTGTGTTTAGTTCTTCTAAGATCTAAAACCATCTCTTTGTGGTCAGCCACGGCATATATAATTGATTAAATCTTAAATCAAATCAACTTGATTATTTATTTTCTGTACTGGACTGAGATATTGGACGATATTGGAGGTGGCTGTCCATTCTAGTCTCTGAGCCAGGAGCTAAATATGTTGTCTTGTATTTAAACAAAAATAAAGATCTACATTCAGTAGATCTGTGAAGATATCATACAAAGTGGTGCAGCAGTATGGATACTGAATAGCGAAATGTAATTATAGATCTAAACATCAATTTTGCAAGTCTGTTGCTGCACCCTTGAGTTACCTGTAGGCTGGGAGGTTCTTACAAATTCAGTCCCTAAAATTCTATCCCCACCATGTGTTATGATATGCAAATTAATAAATTAATCTGGTATCCTCAAACAGAGACCTTAAAGTGGTTGTAAACATCAGACATGAAATATGTACAAGCATTTTCTTCTATAGTGTGTACTTGTCTCAATCCAGAGCACTAAGTGTCGCTTCTGTCTGCTGCTTTGTTCCTCTGCTATCAGCATGAGTCACTTCTGACAAGTTTTCCTGACACCAAAAGAAAGAAAAATGGTGACAGAGGAGGGAGCTCCAGCAGATTGACAGCCTCAGCGCCATTCCTGTGTGCAGGGGGGAGGGGTCTCTTCCCTCCATTCAGCTCTCAGACATCTCCTCACTGCGAGTATACCTTCAGCTCTCCACCCCCTTTTTTTTCGGAACTCTCACATAAGCTTTATACTTCAGCATTTTGAACAGATGTAGAGAAGAGAGGGCTGCAGATAAACAGGTACAAGTTATGTAGGAGGATTTGTTTAATCTCTGTGGACCAGCTGAGGCTAGCCACTTCACTGGGTATATGTAAGGGTTTACAACCACTTTAACGTATGTTGGCATCACAGACATTTGTGTGTATCGCAATGGCTATCTCTATCTGTACACTGATGTTGAATGTGTATGGCGTGATCCTAGTATGTTGTACATGTTCAACATAAAACTAATGCTGCCTTTATGCCTTCTGTTCCTATAACATGTGCTACATTTACCTTTAAATAAGTTAAAATAAAAGAAGATGAATGTGACTGGCTCACTAATCAATGAAATCCACATGCACCAAAACACCCAAAACCTGTATTCTTTGCTGTTGTGAGAAAAGAGGCAGCATATGTACAGACATTTATCATTGGAATTTATATTCAAGCATCAGCTTGTGAAATCTTGTATGCCAGCTAGTGCTTGCCGGTTGTTTGTTTTTTAATTTGTGAAAGTGTAGGGAAGGATTAGAACCCCCGTCAGCCTTTTTTTTTTCTTTTTTTGCTGTCTGTGTTCTTACTGTGTTTATTACTTATGTGAATGTGTCCTGATGGCCATTGTCAGAAAGACAAAGTGATGGGAAATGAAAGATTTTACAGTTGTTACCAAAACAGGAAACGAGGGTGAAAGACTTCTACACTTCAGCACAAGCATTTAAAAAAAAAAAAATGAACACCTTCATTCTATATGCTTTTTGCACACAGAATATATATAGTGAGCCTACTGTAAATGAAAAAAAAGTGATTGCAAATGGAAGTAAAAAAAAAACAACAGGTTTATACTTACCTACTCTATGCAATGCAATTGCACAGAGTGGCCATGGACCTCCTCTTCTCAGATCCCCCACCTGCGTGTCTGGCTTCTCTTCTCTGGCGAGTGCTCCCATAGATAGCCCCTTCTTATGGAGGCACTCGTGTGGACTCACTCCCGAGCCTCCCTGTCAGTCCTCAATGGTTTTGATTGACAGCAGCAGGAGCCAATGCTTCGACAATCCCTGTGAGACTAGGAAGTGAGGGGAGAGAAGAGCTGCAGAGATGCACGGTCCTGGATCGAATGAGGGCTCAGGTAACTGTAAAGGGGGGTGAGGGGGAGATACCAATACCTAAACATTTTTGACCCTAATGCAAGGATTGCATTAAGGTAAAAAATATTTAGGCTTTAATACCACTTTATTTAAAACAGTCAGGGACTTTAAATCAATCAGCAACTGCTGAGACAATCAATGCTTTGGTCAGGAGTATGTAATTAGAATGTAGCAAATAGAGTTCAGGGGTCAGGAGTAACAAAGTACAACATATTGTATATAGTGCAGGCGTCAGAAGTATTAAACATATAGCCCAGCGTAACATTATAGAAGTCAGGAGTACTTAACAACACAGAGTGCTGGCATTTGAGCAAAATTTCCCCCTTCCCCCCCACCAGGAAGTAAAAGCCTCCCAAACGTAGAGTTACCCCCACAAGAAAAAAACCCATACCCTTTTACCAGAGACAACTGTCCCTTCTTTATAAAAATATACTGTATATATTTATCAGACCTCAGATATTGCACAGGAGAGAGCCAAAGAAAGTTCCCCTTGGCTTCCTGTTCATATGACACGTCAGAGACAAGGAGGAGATTAGAAAAGCCTCCATCAGCTCAGCATCAAACTCGTATGGTTCACTAGACTTTTATTTTTTTTACATTTTCTTTAATGATTACCATGCACACTTAAAATGGTAACAACAGTTCAAGACAATAAAAACAATTAAGAAAATCTCATTTTCATTTTAGGCATACTATAGCTCAGATGGCGTACCTCTGGATGCTGGAGTGTACATTAAAAATGAAAAAACAAGAAGGTTAAACCTGCCCTTCAGAGTTCTATACTTGGAAGTCTCAATGGTTAAAATAGCTTAGTATTATCAAATATGATCTATGAGTAAGCTTCCACTTTTCACAGGTCCTGAAACACAATACATAATGGCCAGGGATGGTCCACAACTATATAAAAATAGGAACAGAACATAGGAAGCAACGATCTTGTAGATAATGAAAAAGCTTGAATGAACATTCAAAAATATTGTATTCACAAACACAGAAGTGATACATATAGGTAGTCTCCTGGGAAAATAATTCACTTCATTAGCCTTCTGTGGCTAGCAATAGGGCAGTGTGCAAGAGAAAAATACCAGCACATTCTCCACTAACAAGCGAGGAGGACCCGACTGAAGGTGGTATACATCATACATCGCAGCTCAGCTGACTGCCTCCTTATTGGAATCAATGTAAAGGGTCTCTTTACCTCTATTCCCCATGAATAGGATAAATATGTGGTTTCAGTGATCCTAGATCAGCATCATTGGAGGGAAGGCAGGACATCACAATGAGTTCCTACTGGAGCAAAGCATTCTGTACATGGCAAGAGGCACAGAATAGCAAATGACCCACTTGGACTAAGTGTTACATGGAAAGAGGTAGTTAACTTGGACACTGAGATCTAAAGAAAATCTAAATACACATAGACCAGTCTGCTTTTTGACACTACAAACCTGAACACAAACTGAGGGTTATTAGGATTCATATTGGGCTGAGATGGTAACAAACAGAGGGAGGAATTTATCGTTGTATTTGCATCAGAATTCTGGTGCAGGAAACATGGGCACACTGGCTAGCACCTATTCATCATAATTTTTCATATGCAGAAGTGGAGAAGTGGCAGCTTCTCCGCAAAGTGAAACATAACTATTTGTGCAACATATTTAAAGCAGAACTATACTCACCTTGAATCCAGCGGCCAGCGGAACCTCCTGCTGGCCGCTGACACCTTCGGGCAGCAAGCTACCGGGACTCGATCACCGGCCGGGCCGCAATGACATCAATCCCGCGCATGCACAGGTTCCGTCAGATTTGGCATTTCCAAATTTGTGCAGTGGGCTGCACTTGCGAACTTTACTGTACAAGGGCGGACAGGCAGATAAGTAGTTTTAATGCAGAAGAGACAAAGCATGTCTCTTCTGCATTAAAAATGTTCATTTTATAGCCTAAAGTTCCACTTTAACACAGCTGTATGTCAAATTTAAAGCTGTATGTCAAATTTAAATGCACATTTCTGTGTACAAAAGCACAATTCTTGACCTGGCAGAGATCTACATTTCTGTTGTCATCACAGTGTGATTAATGTGATTGAAAACAGTCTTCCAAAGGCGTTTCTCCTTAGACCCCTTTCACACTGGGGCGGTTTGCAGGCGGTATTGCGCTAAAAATACCGCCTGCAAACCGCCCCTAAACAGCCTCCGCTGTTTGTTCAGTGTGAAAGCCCGAGGGCTTTCACACTGAAGCGGTGCGCAGGCAGGGCGGTGAAAAAAGTCCTGCAAACCGCTTTTTTGGAGCGGTGAAGGAGCGGTGTATTCACCGCTCCTTCACCGCTCCTGCCCATTGAAATCAATGGGACAGCGCGGCTATACCGCGGCAATACCGCGGCTATAGCCGCGCTGTACGAGGGATTTTAACCCTTTTTCGTCCGCCAGCGGGGGTTAAAACCGCCCCGCTAGCGGCTGAATACCGCTGCAAGAACAACGGTACAGCAGCGCTAAAAATAGCGCTGTTGTACCGCCGACGCCCCCACCGCCCCAGTGTGAAAGGGGCCTTAGTTTTATATATTATTTATTGCAAAATATATGACTGTAAAGCCTTTTATTATTTGTAACTTACTTTATAAACACTATTAGTATTTATCAATATTAAAATAACTACTAATATTATTTATAAATATATAACAGTGATGAATAAAAATTTTACACATTTGCCTAAACACAATACTTGGTGGTTAAATGACTCCTTGCGATCTTTTATGCAACATTGTACCCATATGAAATGTTTATCCTTTTTTTCACACAAATAGAGCTTTCTTTAGGTGGTATTTATTATTATTATTTTGTGTGCTATAAATGAAAAAAGACCGAAAATTTTGTTTAAAAAATGCATTTTTCTTTGTTTCGGTTATAAAATTTTGCAAATTAGTCCTGTTTCTTCATACATTTTGGCCAAAATTTATGCTGCTATATATCTTTGGTAAAAATAGCCAAAATAAGTGTATTTTATTTGGTCTTTGTGAAAGTTATAGAGTCTACAAACTATGGTGGCTTATCTCATTTCTTGAGACACTAACAAGCCAGGAAAGTACAAATACCCCCCAAATTACCCTTTTTTGGAAAGTAGACATTCTAAGGTATTTAGTAAGAGGCATGGTGAGTTTTTTGACATTGTAATTTTCCCAAAATTCTTTGCAAAATTAAGATTTTTTTTTTCACAAAATTGTCATATTAACAGGTTATTTCTCACACACAGGAGGGAAAAAGAGGAGGAGAAGCTGGCAGCACTGCAGGAGCAGGCAGAAGAGGATTGGTATCTGCATTAAGACAGTACAGCGGGCCCCTCTTTTGAACAGATGGGACCCGGGCCCAGTACAGGAGGGCTGGGCCCTGCTCAAAAGATCTAACCCTGATATTCGGGCCATTGATCTAGGGCCCCAATCAATTTAACCACCCTGGCGGTATTCCCGAGTCTGGCTCGGGGTGGAATTTCAGAACCAAAAGCGGTAACCCCGAGCCAGACTCGGGATCGCATCGCAGGATCCAGGAAGAGCTTACTTACCTTGTCCCCTGGATCCTGCGATGTCTCCCCGCAGTGTGAGCTGCTCATCCTCTGCTCAATTCATCACGGAGACGAGCTCCGTTCCCTGCGAGCGTTGCGACGCACAGGGACGGAGAACGGCGCCAAATTCAAAAAGTGAAACACACACTATACATACACTACACTGTAATCCTACAGATTACATTACTGTATGAAATTATTTCACATCCCTTTTGTCCCTAGTGGTTTCTCCAGTGCCCTGCATGCAGTTTCATATTATAAAAACTGTTCTTTCTGCCTGGAAACTGGAAATTGTCATAGCAACCAAAACCGTCCATTTACGTTAAAAGTGGTTTTAGACCAGCTAAAAAACAGCGATAATAAATTGGAATCACTTGCAGAATTGAGCGATAGTGATTTGTGGGAAGATCCGTCATCAAACACTGAAAATGACAGCGACAATTTTGCAACTGAGCACATTTCAGTGTTTTTGATTTGATTACATTATTAAATAATTTTTATTATTATTATATTATTATTTGGTATAATTATTTATAGTTATTTATTATAATATAATTTATGATTTCATGTTTCAAAATTTATCATACCCGAGATGTCTACTAGACTCTTGTTTGGACAGATTTAAGTGAGTTATTCCTAAGAATTACAGGTCTACAATATAAAACGCCAAATTTCCATGCAAAATAATTGTACCGCTTTCACCATCAAAAATCTGAAATAATCATACCGCCAGGGAGGTTAAATAAGTATGTTCAATGATGATTAGCTCTTAACCTTAACGTAAACACACACTACTTTACCTATTTTATTCTCCATGCTTAACTACTTGCCATCCGGGCCAATTCTTACACTGCTCCTACATGTAAAAATCAATTTTTTTTGCTAGAAAATGACTTAGAACCCCCAAACATTATATATTTTTTTAGCAGAAGCCCTAAAGAATAAAATGGTGGGTGTTGCAATTTTTTATGTCACACGGTATTTGCGCAGCGGTTTTTCAAATGCAATTTTTATTTAACCTCCCTGGCGGTATGATTCTGTCTGGAATTTTGTGCTGAAAGCGGTACAATTATTTTGCATGGAAATTTGATGCTATGTATTATAGGCCTGCAATTCTTAGTAATTACTTACTTAAACCTGACCAAACAAGACTGTAGTAGACATCCCAGATGTGATAAAGTTTGAAACACAAAATCATGATTTTAAATTTTTAAATAATATAATTTTATACAATAATGTAATACAAACTAAAGAAATTTGTCAGACAAAGAAAATTCAGTAAACATCCTGAGTGTGATAAATTTTAAAGCAAGGTACAGCACACAGTCCCACGTCACAATCCGGGCAAAAGAACCTGCTTTCTTTTCGGATTTTTTTTCCCTTGTCATCTCTGTGTGAACAGCAAACCACACACATCCTGGTAGGTGCTGCCTTTTTTGCGGTTGGCGGTATGTAGTCCATAAAGTGCCGACCTGTTAGGCGTTCTGGGTTGGCAACACCAACAGCACGTCGTCCAGGTCTGTTCGCATCAACTGATGGCATCTGGTGTTTGGCAAAAATCTGCTCAGCCACCTTCCAGATAAAATCTGAATGAACAAGAGGCCTGTCACTCCCTGCTCGGTACAAGATGTAAGCGTTCCAAAGGCATTGTTCCAGAAGATGCCTGAAAATCTTTTTATAATATTTTTTCTGTTGTTTCCGCATAGTCGGGTAAAAGGTCATTGCCTGATCGGCTCGGTCAACACCTCCCATAGTGCAATTATAGTCTATGACGACTTACGGCTTCAGCACATCTTTCCCACTTTTTGTGTGGACCGTGGCAGTGGAGGTATTGTGCACAGTGCTCATGAGACACACGTCCTTCTTGTCTCGCCAACGTATTGCCATCATCTTACCCTTCTGCCAGGCAACCATTTCTCCGGGTTTTAGTTTTTTTTTCCAAACATTGATGGCATGTCACGTCTGTTAGGCCTAACTGTACCATAGGCATCCGTCTTGTTTTGGATCAAAACCTCAAACAGTTCCGGCGACGTATAGAAATTGTCCATGGTGACACAATATCCCTGGTTCAGTAATGGCTCCAGCAGTGTAAGGACAGATGATGTGGCCATCCCATAATTGCTGTACCTGGGGTTGAACTTCGTGCCTTTACCGGTGTAAATGACCGAGTTCCATATGTACCCAGTGGATGACTCGCAGAGCATGTATGATTTGATGCCAAACCGCGCTCTTTTGGATGCAATATACTGGATCCAGCTTAGGCATCCTTTGTAAGCCATCAAACTCTCATCCACGCTGACGTCCCTTTCTGGCACGTAGGCCCGCTGGAAATTGTTCCCAATAATTTGGCATACCTCCCAGATTTTTTTTAGCTTGGGCGCAGGATGCGTGCCCTCATCAAACTCTTCATTGTTAGTGAAGTGAAAATATTTCATGATGAGGGAAAAACGGTATTCGGACATCACAGTACCAAAAAACGGAGTGGCCAATAACTTGTTGGTGGTCCAGTACCATTTCTGGCGTGGTTTCCCCACCACCCCCTGAAGAATAATGAGTCCGAGAAACAGCCAGATGTCCTCTTTAGTCACCGGTTCCCACCTTCTGCTTCGGGAAAACCTGGCATGCAGCGTAGCGGATTGCTGCTGTTGGTATCGATTTGTCTCTATGACAATTTTTTCAATTACCTCCTCTGTGAGAAATAATTGCAGGTATGCCAGAGGGTTGCCACGCTCAACTTCGACCTTCATCCCAGGTGATCCAGTGAAGGGAAATCTTGGGGGCACTACCTGGTCCGTATCGCACTCAATAGGGCACCAAGTGCGCACATCGCTGATGTCAGGTGCAGGATCATCACCGCTGTCATCGCTGTCACTTGTCAGCTCAGTGTCAGACGACAAATCTCCCCACGACTCGCTATCGCTGAGTTCTGGGAGCAACTCCATGTCACTGTCGCTGTCATTCAACTGCTCCAAAGGCGATTTTGTAGCGAAATGGCGCTTTTTGGATTCCATCTTCTCAATATTTTATTGGCAATGGGCACTGGGGCAAGGGGCACTGTATCAGTGAGATCTGAGATGATACAATGTAATCCTCTCAGATTACACTGTATCACCTCTTTTTATATGTGTGTTTTGTGTTTGAACTTTTGAATTTCCCGCCTAGTTCCGCTCCCGTGCGCCGCTGCTGCTCGCAGGGAACGGAACTAGGAAGTGACATGCTGTGATCGCGCTGGCGATCACAGCGGAGACAAGCCGAGGACACTGGAGGGCATCGCTGGAACCCAGGAGAAGGTAAGGGCTCCGCTGGATGCTCTGCAATGTTACCCCGAGCGTGACTCGGGGTTACCGCTCCTGACAGAAAAAGTCAGACCCGAGTCACGCTCGGGATTACCGCCAAGGAGGTTAAAGAGAATAAACACTTTTATAAATAAAAAAAAACAAAAAAAACTAAAGTTAGCCCAATTTTTTGTATAATGTGAAAGATGGTGTTACGCCGAGTAAATAGATACCTAGCATGTCAAGCTTTAAAATTGTGTCTGCAAAATTGTGGCGGCAAACTACGGTGCTTAAAATTGCCCATAGGCGGCGCTTTAAACGCCTTTACAGGTGCATACTGCCTACTATCATACCGTCCACACTGCTCTTTTGTACATACCCCACACTGTGATACCCTCCACACTCCTCTCCTGTACATACTGCCCCATCATACCCTCTACACTCCTCTCCTGTACATCCTTTACAGGTTACCAGTTTAGAGTTGCACGGGAGGTCTGGCGCCCTGCCCTCACTCTGACATTCACGACAATACCTCACATGTGTGGTGTGATCACTGTTTACATATGTGCGTGGTAGTAACATATGTGTTTGCATTAGCACGGTGGGATGGGGGTGCTTTAAAAAAAAAAAAAATTCCATTATTTATTATATACAAAATATATTTTTTTTTTACACTTTTTTTTTTTTTGGATTACTTTTATTGCTATCAGGGATGAACAACATCCCTTGTGACAGCATGAGCCATGACAGGTCCTCTTTATGGACAGATCGGGGGTCCAAATCTCTCCTCTAGCCTCCCATGCAGTGGATGCAGATGCAGCAAAAAGTGGCTCAGCATACTGGACCTGTCTGCTTAGCCCTTAGGGGAATTTATCAAAACTAGAGCAGACAGAATTTGGAACAGATGTGCATGGCAACCAATCAGCTCATAGCTTTCATTTTTAAAGCTGAACAAGCTGAAGATAGAAGCTGATTGGTTGCCATGCACAACTGTTCCAAACTCCGACTGCACCAGTCCCCTCACTATGTTGTACATTTCTTACTCTTGACTACTGCATTCTAAGTTCAGCACATTCTTTGTTAAAGTGGTTGTAAAGGCACAACATTCTATGCATGAAGGTAAAAAAACCTTCTGTGTGCAGCAGCCCCCCCAGCCCCACCTAATTCTTACCTGAGCCCCCTCTCGATCCAGCAATGTCCACAAGAGCCTTGGCTGTCTGGAGACTCGCATTCCTGATTGGCTCTTGGCAGCAGCGGGAGCCATTGGTTCACACTGCTGTCAATCACAGCCAGTGAGCCAATCAGAAGACGGAGGGAGCAGAATCAAGCCATGGCTCCGTGTGTGAATGGACACAAGCTTCTTGCTGTGGGGGTACCCAGAAAAAGGGTAGGGCCAGGGGTGCCGACAGGGACCTAAGAAGAGGAGGATCCAAGCTGCTCTGTGCAGAACCATTACACAGAGCAGGTAAGTATAACATGTTTATTATTTAGAAAACAAACAAGACTTTAATATCACTTTATGGTTAACTGTGTGTAGTAAGGGCTATGCAATAGAATAGTTTTATTTTATTAAATTGAGTATACTGAGGTTTGTTCCGTCTGTTACATACTCGCTTGTAGCATAGTCATTAAAGCATATGGCCCTTTAAGCCCTTCCCAATGTTGATGCAATCTTACCACACCTACAGTTTTGGCGTCGCTATATTGCCACAAATCCAAAAAAATGTCCAGCCCTGGGTGCCAGATGTGTTAGCTAAGCCACTGAGTGCTGAGGACCCAAGAAGAGGAGGATCGGGGTTGCTCTGTGCAAAACCTTGCACAGAGCAGGTAAGTATGACATTTTTTTTTTATTATCTTTAGTGTCGTTTTAAATCAGGATAATTCACATAAATTTGTTATAACTTCTAAAGGTATATCCTGCCAGGAAAGCCCCAATGCATTTCAATATGGTCTCTTAAGAAATCTTCATTGGGGCAAATGGACAAAGAGAAGCATATCACAGTTATTTATTTATTTCAGGTACGTAAATAGTAGTATCAGTTTATGCAGTGCTTTACTGCTTTACATATATATTGTAAATTCACATCAGTCCCTGCCCACAAGCTTACAATCTAACATCCCTTACCTCACATTCATACATACACATACTTGGGCCAATTTTTACAGGAGCCAATTTACCTACTAGCATGTCTTTGGAGTGTGGGTGGAAACTGAAGTACCCGGAGGAAACCCACACAAGCACAGAGAGAACATGCAAACTCCAGGCAGGTAGTGCCATGGTGAGGATTTAAAACAATGACCTTAGTCCTCCTATAGATCAGAGCATACTTAAAAGGCAGATGCCATTATCCCGAACCCATATTTCTGCACCCCAGTTCCCATGTTTTCGTGCATAGATGAGTCAACTTGTTTCCATGCCCTATGCACAAAAACATAGGAACTGGGGTGCAGAAAAATGGCAGCAGGTGCTCTGGACTGATGAGCCAAAATGTGAAATATTTGGCTGTAGAAGAAGGCAGTTTGTTCACGGAAGGGCTGGAAAGTGATACAATAATAGGTGTCTGCAGGCAACAGTGAAGCATGGTGGTGGAGGTTCCGTGCAAGTTTTGGGGCTGCATTTCTGCAAATGGAGTTCGAGATTTGGTCAGGATCAATGGTGTCCTCAATGCTGAGAAATACAGGCAGATACTTATACATCGGACCATCACCATACCATCAGGGAGGCGTGTGATTGGCCCAAAATGTATTCTGCAACAGGACAATGACCCCAAACATAAAGCCAATGTCATTAAGTTCTATCTTTAGTATAAAGAAAAACAAGGAGTCATGGAAGTGATGATTCCCACAGAGCCCTGATCGCAACATCATCGAGTCTGTCTGGGATTACATGAAGAGACAGAAGGATTTAAGGCAGCCGACATCCACATAAGATCTGTTGTTATTTCTCCAGGTGTTTGGAGCAACCTACCTGCCGAGTTCTTTCAAAAAATGTGTGCAAGTATGTCTGGAAGAATTGAAGAATCAATGCTGTTTTGAAGGCAAAGGGTGCTTACACCAAATATTGATTTTGATTTCTCTTCTGTTAATTTGGATTTCAATTTGCTTATACGCAGAGCCAGATTAACATAGGGGCTATTGGAGCTGCAGTTCAAGGCCCCTTACCTTAAGATAGGCACATTTACAAAAAAAAAAAAACAAAGATCGACTTTGAGGATTGTGGCTTGGCGACCAGGGGTCACAGAGACCCCAAATGTGGGGGGTAGGTAGCTGAAGACCTACCCCACCACTGGTCAAAATGGAGCTCCTATCATCTATGGTTCCAGAGATACGGGGCTCCTTGCGCAGCCTGTCAGAAGCTACATACAGAGCGGCCCATTTAAATACAAGCTGGCACACTCTGTTTGTAGCAGACTGAGAATGAGTTCACAGTGCCTCTCCTCACTTCTTGTCAGAGGCACTGAACTCAATGGACAGCTTGGAGCCTACAGAGTTTGACAGGCAGCAGCGCCTGTCAAACTCACCTATTGATCTCAATGGGGCCACTCTACAAGCCAAACTCGCTCGCAGAAGTAGCATAGTCCAACAATGTAAAAATACCATTCAGCAATGTAAAAAAAAAAAAAAAAGGAGGCGGCAGTAGCACTGTCAGGTCACCTGAGACCAGGTGACAGATGCACTCCATAGGAGTCGGAAGTGCACCACTAAGATAGTGGACCCTAGGACTGACTGCTGCGGATAGTACCCAGGGAGGTTCAGGAAGCAGGTCTACTGGATCACTAACACAGATCCCAGTGGGAGCTAGAGCATAGATTCCCCAGGGCGCTGAGTCTAAGAGCCAGCAGGTGTTCACCAGAGCCTCTAGTGGTGAGGATGGACTGCGCTGCAGTCTGGCTCCAGGTCGCAGCCCCTAGGGTCTCACAGCTCACGCTCACGGTAGACTACAGGAGAAGGAAGCAGCAGGCTGGAACAACAAGGATAGTAAAGGGATAAGGCAGAGGTCAGGGCGACTAGCAAACAGGAACAACAGAGTACACGCCAAAGGTTCAGGGTCACAGGCAAACAGGGATAGTCGGGGACACACCAAAAGGTCAGGGTCACGAGCAGACAGAAATAGTTGGGAACGTGCCAAGGTCGGTAACAGAGACAAACGAAGAGCACACGGCAAGCAGGAAACAGGAAGCCAAACACACAATGAATACACAATGGTTGATCAGCAAGGTTGGCTTGCAATGCACAGGTTAATATAGTGTTCCTAATTAGAGGCTGAGGTGGAGCAATGCTGAGAAAAGATTATATAAGCAGTCAGGTGAGAGTGGCTGGCCTCTTAAGGTGAACACATGGAGGAGGTAAGCTGACAGACAAAGATTACTGCATAACCATGACAAGCACCTCATGAATGCCTGTGAGCTGCTACCATACCACTCGTTGAAAAGCAATCCACCACAGATCACTTTTCAGAGGGCAGTAAGCATTACCGCAAATGTTAAAGAAACTTGAAATACATTATCCATTTCACACTCCCCACCAGCCAGGTCACTCCCCAGCCACTTCCAATGTTAGTCACCTCCCTTCAACTTATATCACAGGTTACCATTTCCCAACCTGCAGATGACAGACCCTACTCCAAAAGATATTACTCCCAGTTACTCCCCCCATCTGCTGATTGATATCCCTCCATGACCACCTCACACCCCCCTGCTGACAGACCTCTCTCCCCAGCCTGTTTCTACACACCCTCTCACCTGCTGACCTGTGGATGGGGGAATCACTTCTGCAGTGTTATTGTGTTCTGCAAGTGGGGAACCTTCCCTACCCACAGATTACAATGATCGGTGTTGGTAACTATAGCTGGCAGCACTGATTGTTTTGGGAAAAACCTGACAGACTGGTTGTACTCAAGTCGATTAATAGATTGACTTGTGTACAACCAGCTAGCCTATACATAGATCAACTATGGTTGGTCTCTGCCTAATTTCAATCCATGTATGGCACACTTAACCACTACGCAGTCATACCCTCCACACTTCTCTCCTATACATACTGCCCCCTGTCATACCCCCCACAATCCTCTCCTGTACATAGTGCCTGCTGTCATACCCTCCATATTCCTCTCCTGTACATACTGCTCACTGTCATACCCTCCACACTCCTCTCCTGTACATACTGCTCACTGTCATACCCTCCACATTCCTCTCCTGTATATACTGCCCACTGTCATACCTTCCCACTTCTCTCCTGTACATACTGCCCACTGTCATACCCTCTACACACCTCTCCTGTACATACTGCCCACTGCCATACCCTCCACACTCCTCTCCTGTATGTACATGCTGCCCACTGTCGTACCCTTCACACTTCTCTCCTGTACATACTGCCCACTGTCATACCCTCCACACTCCTCTCCTATACATACTGCCCACTGTCATACCCTCCACACTCCTCTCCTGTACATACTGCCCACTGTCATATTCTCCACACTCCTCTCCTGTACATACTGCCCACTGTCATATTCTTCACACTCCACTCCTGTACATACTGCCCACTGCTATACTTCCACACTCCTCTCCTGTACATACTGCCCACTGTTACATTCTCCACACTCCTCTCCTGTACATACTGCCCACTGTCATACCCTCCACACTCCTCTCCTGTACATACTGCCCCTGTCATACCCTCCACACTCCTCTCCTGTACATACCGCCCACTGTCATATTCTCCACACTCCTCTCCTGTACATACCGCCCACTGTCATATTCTTCACACTCCACTCCTGTACATACTGCCCACTGCTATACTTCCACACTCCTCTCCTGTACATACTGCCCACTGTTACATTCTCCACACTCCTCTCCTGTACATACTGCCCACTGTCATACCCTCCACACTCCTCTCCTATACATACTGCCCACTGTCATACCCTCCACACTCCTCTCCTGTACATACTGCCCACTGTCATATTCTCCACACTCCTCTCCTGTACACACTGCCCACTGTCATATTCTTCACACTCCACTCCTGTACATACTGCCCACTGCTATACTTCCACACTCCTCTCCTGTACATACTGCCCACTGTTACATTCTCCACACTCCTCTCCTGTACATACTGCCCACTGTCATACCCTCCACACTCCTCTCCTGTACATACTGCCCCTGTCATACCCTCCACACTCCTCTCCTGTACATACCGCCCACTGTCATATTCTCCACACTCCTCTCCTGTACATACCGCCCACTGTCATATTCTTCACACTCCACTCCTGTACATACTGCCCACTGCTATACTTCCACACTCCTCTCCTGTACATACTGCCCACTGTCATATTCTCCACACTCCTCTCCTGCACATACTGCCCACTGTCATACTTCCATACTCCTTTCCTGTACATAGTGCCCACTGTACATACTGCTCAGTATCATACCCTTCACACTCCTTTCCTGTATATACTGCCCACTGTCATACCCTTCACACTCCTGTCCTGTACGTACTTCCCACTTTCATAAACTCCTCTACTGTACATAGTGCCAGCTGTCATACTCTCCACACTCCTTTCCTGTGCATACTGCCTACTATCATACCATCCACACCTGTACATACCATCCACTGTGATACCCTCCAACACTCCTCTCCTGTACATACTGCTCACTGTCATACCCTCCACACTCATCTCCTGTACATACTGCCCCATCATACCCTCCACACTCCTCTTCTATACATACTGCCGACTGTCATGCCCTCCACACTCCTCTCCTGTACATACTGCCAACTGTCTTTCTCTCCACACTCCTCTCCTGCACATAATGTCCCCATAATACCTTTCACACTCCTCTCCTGTACATACTGCCCCTATCATACCCTCCACACTCCTCTCCTGTACATACTGCCCCCATCATACCCTCCACACTCCTCTCCTGTACATACTGCCCACTGTCATACCCTCCACACTCCTTTCCTGTACATAGTGCCCACTGCCATACCCTCAACACTCCTCTCCTGTACATAGTGCCCACTGTTATACCCTCCACATTCCCCTCCCTCACCTGCACATACTTCCCACTTTTATATCATTCATACTCCTCCCCTAAGCCTCTTACCCACAAAAACGGTTCTTTATAATTATATTGAATATCCTCAATGTTACGAGCTCTAGAATGGGCACACTTTTGTTAGTTCAACTAAAGGAAATCTCTCAGTCCTCATATTTGTTCTGCCTATTATTAGTACTCATTTAATTTTGTGATTACCACTGTGATATATAGAGAAACATATGGGATGTCAGATACTCTAAATATATCAATGGTAAAAAAAAGTGTCCCTGAAAATATTTTTGAAATGTTGGCAACTATGCACTTGGGCACTGCCCAAGGGCCACCGGGTAAGTAGAGGGCCCCATGAGAGGCTCCTGGGATCCTGTAATATTAAAGCAGTAGTAAACTTTGCTAACATTACTACTTTTTAAAGGCCCTGAGGTAGGTTTTGCCATAATGTACAAGTATGCACAGCATATTAGCACATTAGGGTATACTTTCCTGTCAGACTGAGCCCTTCAGCACTGTGCTGTGATCAATCCGGAGCGTCCCAGGCGCTTCCATCTTCACCCGGTCTTCCTTCTGGGTTCTGTGCCTTTGGTCACTTACCTTGGCCGAGCTGCGTTGCTGTCACTCCCACGCATGCTCAAGCGCATCCTGTCTCTCTCTCTCATCCTCCCCCCCTTACCCCTCACCCCTCTCTCATCCCCCCTTTCTCTCATCCTCCCTCCCTTACCCCTCTCTCCGGCCCTGCTAATAAGCATTCCTAATTTAAAGCATTGTTCATACCTGCCTAAGACTTTTGCACAGCACAGTATAAATAATATACATGTACATACTGTATATACATACATATACAGCGTGTAACACAAGTATTGAACATGTCACCATTTATTTAGGTAAATATATTTCTAAAGGTGCTATTGATATGAGATTTTCACCACATGTCGGTAGCAACCCATACATACAAAGAAACTAAAACAAATAAGTTCAGAAATTCAGAAATTAAGTTATGTGTAATAATATGAAATGACACAGGGAAAAAGTATTGAACACAGGGGAGGTGCAAAAAGGCATGGAAAGCCAAGACACCAGCTAAAATCTATCAGTAATTAGAAAGCAATCCTGCCTCTTGTCAGTGTAAATTAATATCAGCTGGTTCAGTCTGTAATAAAAAGCTTGATATTGTAGAAAAAGCTTTCAATAATGATGACTAATTGTGAGACGAATTTCCTTAATTATGTCTGAGTCAGCTTAAATCAAACTGTGTGTTTTATTGTACACACAAAAACTTGGAAAATACTTACAAAAATAGTACATTCATATTCATAATTAGTGTTGCTTCATATATGCAAAAAGATTCAAGTATAGTTCATTTGTTTCAAAGATCTGAAAAGAGTTCTTAAAGTCATTAGACCATGTGTTTTTTCAAGATGGCTGATTAACCTCATGTGTGCTGAAGAATGGATGTTGTTCTGAGAGCAGGCAAGATGGAAAAGAGACTGAACAGCTTTCAGCTTTTGTCTATATGGACTCAGACTTTCCAATTTCGCGCCGAAAGAATACACACTCCCTTTTTCTCTCTAAACTCCTCCCATACAACGGAGGGTGTCTGAGAGTGGAAAGAAACATCTGGCTTAACTTAAACAGACTGCTTATTCATAAGACGAAATGTGGGAGAGGGGTAATCAGACTAAACATAGACTACTTAAAATGCCTCTCAAACAGAATATCGGTTACATAGGAATACCTTAAAAACATATATATATTATTTACAATATCCATCAAAATCCTGACAGGTTCTAGATATTTGAAGTCTCAGCTAATAAGTCACCATCTGGATGTTATTTAACTCAATGTCTGCCATTCATACAATTATAGGGAATTCATACTCTGTATAAAGCCAATTAAAATTTAGGTATTAAGAATATAACATTCCCCTCTGAAATATGAATAATAATCATATTTTCAAAAATTTTAATTTGTTCATAACATTCATATCACATTCTCTCTGACTTTGATCCAATAACTCCAAATGTATTTTCATTATTAACTGAGTTTGCAATACTAAAACCCATTCTTCTTTTAAGCTTATTTTGCAATAAATCATCTCCTTTCCTGATTTCATTTCTAATTCGATAATATAATTTTTCCATTCTAAACATTAAACATAACTGGAATATAATGAATAACATAATAATAATAAAAAGAATAACTATAGGATGTGATAAAAATATTTCCTGCTGCTGAGGTTATTGAATTTTTTCCCCAAATTGATACACTATTACTGAATTTTTTCCACCAATTACTTCCTGAAAATTCTGACCATTGATGAGATATCTCTTGCAAATTACCTTGTTCAAGTTTAAACAATATTTCTGCATTCTGAAGTTCCTTAGCTAAAGCTATCAATAAACCTTTGTCCTTATGAATTACATTTGCCCATTCTTCCCAAGGAAATTCATCTATCTGAGATATATTATATTGTGTGGGAAGAGCACTTATATTTTTCATTCGCATATTTGTTAAATTTGTTCTAAACCCATTAATACTTATTGCTACAATGTCTCCTTCTATACAATACAAGCCTTAATTTAGGTTTTCTGTATTTGTACAAGAAGAGAAAAAAGTTTTAACCCTTTCTGTATCTGCCATGATCTGAAAGCAAACCTTCTTTTTATCTACATGAGTAATTAATTCAGAAATTGTTTCAACTTTTTCTATTCTTGCTGAACATAATGTATGATTATGATAACAAGAATGAAAAATACTTTTGTCTTGATTAGGCAAACAGATAACCTTAGACTGAAATTGTAAACATGATGACAGATCTAATTGTTCTAATTCAGAATTTTCATTATTAAATGCAAAATCTGTATATTGTAATTTGTAGTATAATAATTGTGTATTGCTGACAGGTAATCCCAAGACAGTGATTGGAACCAAAATGTGTTCTTGTCCTGCTATTGGAATTATAGAACTATAACAAACATCCTGTTTGCAGCCTATCCATTTATTTACCCATAAATCTGTATGATTTATAGCATATACATATTCTCTGGGTAAATTCTGTAAAATGCCAAGAGGGGTTACTCCACTCTGAAATGCTTGCGCAATTATTTTAAAATTAGTGGAATATTCAGTCTGGATCTCTAAGCATGCTCTGGCTATATGAGAATGTTGTTCACTTGTCATTAAATCAAGAGTAATATTTTGAAGATGTAAAATAGATGGACCCATTATATTAGCTGTTTTAATAACCATATTTTCTAAAATGTCATTTAAATTTCTCTGTATTTTAATCCTGTTACTACCCACTAAACCAGTTGTTTCAAGATCAGACTTTAAAGTATTAATATCCATACTATTTGTTATACTCCCAATTGTGCCAATCCCTCCTAAAATACCTTCAACAATACCACGCTTAATTCTGTTATGATTTCTACTATTAATTCCAAACCATCTCTCAATACCCAATTCTATATTAACCAAATGTCCTTGACATTGTGGAAACCTTGTAGAAATTTTCCATTCTGAAACATTAAAGTTCCACAATATAATAACAAACTTTCCCTCTATCAAAAGAGTTCTGGATTGTAAATGGTTAATCTGAAATGGGTTTGCAGAAATGCTTTTCTTACCAACACATGTTTTCCTAGGAGACATTACAACAACACTTGCCTTCGCACATTTCATAATTTCCTATTGATATGCAACATTCATATATACCAGTATCATTCAAAGATACCCTCATTTGTTGATAAACAAATGTATTATTGATCCAATTTACACTACCAAAAATTCCTTTATGAATTATAATAGTAGAACTGTGAAGAAAACTTCCCAAAAATTCACTGTTCCTTTTCCAAGTTAACAATGAATCTTGAGGTAAAAATATTTCTGTTTTACATATCAAATGCAAACTATCTTTGTCTTCAATAATTTTTAAAGATTGTGGGAAAATATACATTTCTGAAATAATCATGTTGACCACAGAAACACTAACTTTAACCCTTATTTGAGTTAATTGTCTTGTTTCTTTAAAATCCCATGTTCTTACAACGTCCCCTTTTTCATCTCCAATTATATTTAAATGTTCTGGATCTAATATGTTCACAAAACTTTGTAATAGGCAATAATAAAATTGATCTAAGGGAGAAAGTATTTTCCCAGATCTTGACATAGTATTAGTAACGTCTCCAGACCAAATTGTTGAATCATTACCTTTTAAATATATAGACCAGAAATTCCTCAACAATATATTATATTCAAAAGTTCCGGTTTTGTTGTTTAGTCTATAAGATCCCTGCATTTTAACAGAATTTGTTTTGGATTCTATTTTAACGTTGACTTCGATATTATTGCTATGAATGAAATACAATTGCATACAGCAATCATATCCCTGACCTACGCATACAAATCCATACAAATCTTCAGCTGTAATAATATCAACGTATCTAAAATCATGATTTCTGTTATATGCATTAATATCAATAACTCTCTCATTTTTGTCCTTTGTATTGATATTAGTGTTTTTATCATTTTGTTCCTCTGTATTGATATCAATGTCTAGATCTCTTTTGTTTCTGAATAATGTAATGTCTTTGTTGTGTAATTCTTCAAACCTGTTAACCTCTGCATAGCTGGAACAGTTTGTGATATATTTTACCACAGATAAAATTGTCACTAGAGAAAAGATGAATCCTGTGATGATGATAAGTTTTCTCTCTTTAACACTTTTCTTTTGTTGAACTGACATCTTTTCTTCTTTTTGGAATCCATGATTCCTCCAGGTTAAATTTTTATAATTCATTCCTAGGAAAAATAAAAGCAGCATCATTTATCTCAGAATATTAAATTTGTTATATCCACATTTTTATTTCTACATGCTTTTTCACTAAATTGAGAAGTCTTTGAACTAGTACCACTGCCCCTTGAACATCCAAGATGTCAAATGGACCTTCTCAATTACTTTGCCATGGTCCACTTCTCCTGAAACTTTAGTTCCGCCTGTGACGTGTATCTCACCATCTCTGGGTGTGGCCTTACACGTGGCAGCTCTTTGATCACCATTTTTCTTTCTGTCTAGACTTGTGCTAACAGCATCTAATTTTGTTTAAATAAACCTTTCCGTTCCTAGTTATCAATCTTGATAAACCGCTTATCTTGTACAAAAGACCATTTTGGTTTTAATAATAAAATAACAAAATGTTACAAGAATCAGATATGTGTGTGTGGATGTTACAGCAGTTCTCATGCTGTATATGTGTCTTGTGTATGCTGGAGTGAATGTCTGTTGCAACATCTGCTGGAGTGCATGTCTGCCCAAAAAGCTCTGTTACAAGCATTCTACTCCTAAAAAACAAACCCCCTCCTTTTCTTATTCAGGCTGGTTTAAAAAGTTCCTTTTTGTCTTGTAGTCCCACAGAGAACGCGGGCTTTCAATGAGTAGTATTCCCTCCCTCCTTTTTAAAAAGGTAGGTGTCACTCACTCTAAAATTCCTAAGGGTGATGCTATGAGCTATGTGAGTAACCATTTAACTTATACAATACAAGTTTCTTTAAACATCTAAAACAAATGAGGGGTGGCCTGGACGGCAATGAGAACGTGAGTGACCAGAACTCCGCTCGTGGTAGATCCTGCAAACGATATCCTGCGACCTGAACACTAACTTTCTGCCCTATACTTGTGTGACCGAAGTCTGCTACATCCACCGCGTCATGACCCCGCCGAAGAGGAACAATACAGCCTCCTTGTCCCTGGATAAGTACCGGAGAACGCAGCGGGACCTAGAGGAACAAGATGGCGCCTCTTCAACAGCACATGCAGCTCCTCATACAGAACATGAGGCTGCAGACACGGCGAAAGTATTGGAGGCTATATCTTTGTGTCAATCCACCCTGATGACTAAGCTGGAGGAAGTGAAAGTGGACATCTCTTTAATAAGACAGGACATGACTAAACTCCGAGAACATGTCACCGAAGCGGAGACCAGAATCGGCAGGGCAGAAGATACACTATACCCCTTACAGCATTCCCAGGAGGATTTAAAATGCCAAATACAACTGGCACAGAAAGACGATGACCTGGAAAACCGTGCCCGCAGGTCTAACCTTCGCTTTATTGGCCTGCCAGAGGGCTCAGAGGGCATGGACCCGGCCACTTTTCTGGAAAAACGCCTGATAACCACATATGGCAGGGAGGCCTTCTCTGCCACGTTTGTGGTGGAACGCGCACACCGTATGCCTGAACGCCGCCCGCCTGAAGGTTCCCCCGCCACGCACATTCATTGCAAAGTTATTAAACTTCAGAGACCGGGATGCGGTCCTTCGTCTAGCCAGACTTAAGGGAAATATTCCGTTTCAAACAGGCTTTGTTTCAGCATTCCCAGACTTCTCCGCGGAGGTACAGATACAACGCGCTCGATTCACAGAGGTCAAAAGGCGCCTGAGAGCACACCACATAAAATACGCCATGTTGTTCCCGGCCCGCCTTCGCATAGTGGGAGAGGATCGAGCATATTTCTTTGAGGACCCGACGCTTGCCTCAGAATGGCTTGATCAGCGCGATGCGGAGAAAAACCGACCCGCCTAAAGGGGACTTCTGCACGTCAAGCCATATAGGTGAGACTCTATGCTTTCATCCATACCTTGCTACTCAGCCTGTGTAATGCATCCCTGTTAACTCCTCCATCCCCTGCTGGTACTCCAGGTTAAAAGTTGCAGATTCTGCATTGCTTTGGAATTACCGCGAGACTTATTGCGGAGCTAGATGCTTACTACCCTACACTCTTTTGTGTCCGGAATAACTCACTCATGAACTCTTTGCGCGGGGTATATTTCCTGAACTCTGCACATGGATCGGTGTGCCCCGCTTTGAGACACCTCAACACCAGATTTTCTCCAGTTGGAGACTTTATATAACTAAACAAGGCTTACTGCCACCCTATATTCCTCCCCACTTACACATAACCTTTGTACGGACACAATTTGAAAAGGGGGGAGGGGGTGGGGGTGGGTCTATCAGTTGGATGACGTTTAATAGTTGACTTCAATGTCTTCATAGGATATTCATAAATGCTATTTACCACACCTGGGCAAACAAAAGGGCTTAAATAGCCAATAAGTGCTGCCAAATTGTGACGTCTATATATCTCATTGTTGGGCACATAACCAGCGGTTGTTTGCCCCAGTTGGTAGTATGTTGTACCGCCACAAGCATTGCCTGACAAGCTTCTGCTGATGGCGGTATGATTAGTGCGCACTACTTCTGTTTACAAAGTTAATATGTTATCAAAAAGTAGTCGCACAGGTTTTGGGTTTAATGCCCCAGCCAAGTTTGGGAGGCTAAGGGCTGGGAGGGGGGAAAGGAAAATGTTCAAGTTAAGTTCTAAGAACATGAGCTATAATTCACTGAGATGTATTGGTAATAAGTGTGTGCGGTATCACCTGATATTGAGCTATAATACTCTACATGTAACTGTATGGAACATGGATGGGCCTGTCCTGGGAAATGGTATCCAGCCGTTTCCCCATAAGCCTCTACCTGATAAACATGGCTGACATCAAGTTCCTAACATGGAACGTCAGGGGAATCCGTGACGGGATTAAACGTACTGCAATCTTTGGATGTCTCAAGTCATACCGTGCAGATATAAAATTGTACTTGTTGAGATGCATATTACAGGTCAGCTCCAAATTGCGCTGAAACGCCCATGGATAGGATGGGCATACCATACCACATACTCCCCCTACTCTGGGGCGTATCTATACTGATTGCCAAAACAGCCCCATTTGGACTTCTCTCAGTGCGGATGGACCCCCAGGGCAGGTTCATCTGTTTGCATTGTACTATTTGTGGCACACAATACCTGATTATGGCCTTCTATATTCCCCCGCCTTACAACTCCAATTTGGTCACTGAGGGCCTATTGTACATGGCACAACACCCTACAATCCCTGCTATTTGGTTGGGGGACTTTAATATGGTCTTGAACCCTACAATAGATAGATTGCAATAGAGTGGTCAATTCCCTAACACTACACGCTTTGGGCGTCTACTGAACGAATTTTCTCTAACTGACACGCGGCGATACAAACATCCGAATACTCAGGCTTTTTCATGCTTTTCGGCGACACATTCCACTATGCCCCGAATAGATTTTATATTGATTTCAGATGTGTTGTTCCCATTGCTATCAGAATCTGGATATCACACTAGATCCCTATCTGATCACACTCCCTGCTGGGCCACCTTGCACATAGCCCCACACACAGGACCCGCATGTGGCATCTCCATCCCTTTTGGCTCTCTGCTTTGCAAGACCAAGAGGACATTCAAGGGGAGTGGCAGATTTATTTTAACATTAACAGGGGTACAGCACCGGTGGGCATGCTCTGAGAGACATTTAAAATACATGTCCGTGCCGTTCTCTCATCGCACATAAGCAGGCTGAAAGCCTCGTCGAAAGCAATACTCCAACAAGCCTCTGAAAACTTAGAATCAGTAACGAGTGAATTTAGACTAGACCCACGCCGATCATGGCATCAGTACTTAAGCTTCAAACTCGCATTCTAGACCAACTACTTTTTGAAAAGGCTAAACAAAAACTTTTTTTCTCGAGACAGCAGGTGTTTGAACAGGGGGAGCGTGCGGGAAAGCTTTTGGCGTATCTTGCTCGCCAGGAGGCTAGCCCGCCGGTGGTGGTCTCCTTGGTAGACTCACAAAATGTACTATTAACAGACCCAACGTTGGTAACAACGGCATTTCGAACATACTATGCTGATCTCTACTCCTCCAAAGTGAGGGTCACTACACAAGAGACTCAGGCCTTCCTTCACAACATACCACTCCCTCGAATTTCGGAATCCCAGATGAACGATCTGGAGGCCCCCCTTACCACGGATGAGATCGCAGCCGCAATAGCGTCCTTGGCACCAGCAAAAGCCCCTGGTCAGGATGGTATTCCTCTTGATTTCTACGCAGCCTACTCCGAGGTGTTAGTCCCTGAATTACTAAACTTATATAATCATATCTTTGAGTATGGGTCCATTCCTGAATCCCTCCGACAGGCGGGGATCATAGTAATTCCCAAGCCAGGCAAAGATCCTCAATACCCGGACTCATATCGTCCAATTTTGTTACTCCAGGCGGATGTTAAAATACTTGCAAAAGTGTTGGCCATCCGCCTCAATCAAATTATTCTTTCCATCATACATCACGACCAAACGGCGTTCATGCCTGGAAAAAACGCAGCCATGAACCTACGTTTGTTTATACATGAATATTCAAGCTGACCATGAGACCATAGGGGATAGAGCGGTAGTGGCGCTAGACGCCGCTAAAGCGTTTGACTCTGTGGAATGGGGATACCTGTGGGAGTGCTTAAGGGGGTTTGGGTTCGGTCCCAACTTCATCAAATGGGTACAACTGCTATATTTCTCACCGGAGGCCAGAGTGCTGGTGAACGGAAAGACTTCGGATCCTTTCCCGTTGGGGCGGGGAACTCGTCAGGGCTGTCCACTATCCCCACTCCTGTACGCTCTTGCGGCCGAGCCTCTTGCCATTTCCCTCAGAATGCACCCAGGTATTCGTGGTCTCCGGTGGGGACCTTGGTAGAGACGGTGAGCCTTTATGCTGATGATATACTTTTATATTTGGAAGATACTGGCCTGTCTCTCCAGGCGGCCCTACAGACCATTGAAGATTTTGGAAAACATTCCGGACTATGTATGAACTGGTCCAAATCGCAAATTATGCCCCTTGACATAACATCACCTACACACCGATCGGCTTCCCTCCCCTTACAAAGGGTTGCATCTTTTAAGTATTTAGGTATGCAAATCACTAGAGTGCCCACAGAATATATTACTAATAACATTGAACCACTCTTTACTTATCTGAAATCACGTATACAATCCTGGGCAAAACTCCCGTTGGGGGTGATGGGGAGGATCAACTTCTTTAAAATGATCCTACTTCCAAAATTCTTATACATACTGTGGAATTCACCAGTACTTATTCCCCTAAAAATTTTTAAAACACTTGACCAAATTGTTAACTCTTTCATATGGGGGCCAAACAGGCACAAGCTGGCATGGAATACCCTTAAAAACCCTACCTCCTCAGGAGGGGCGGCCCTCCCAGATCTACATGCATATTACATAGGTGCACACCTCTCACATTTCTATCACCTCCACAAAACAGATAATATCAGATACCAAACCCTAATATGTAAACAACCACATAATGCTACATATTCCCCATTACAAGTCTTATTCAGAGGCAGGAGTGGCGGGAGGGGGGGATTGCCCCGAACCCTTTACTATTTCAACACAAAAGCATATGGGAGATAGCGCTTAAAATGATCGGGGCGGATTTCTTCCACTCGCACACACCCCTGTGGCACAACCCTCAGTTGCAAGAGTTGTTACGCTTACCGAGTGCCACAGCGTGGGCTGCAAAAGGTATAAAATTTGTATTTCAAATCATTACCCCCACGGGGGTAAGAAACTTCCAATCACTCAGGGAAGAGTTTGAATTACCCTCACATATGTTGTTTAGCTATATTCAATTGAGACATGCTCTTCATACCCAATTCACTGACGGATTCCCTAACCCACAAATGTTACCAATGGTTGATGTGATCATAGGTGCGGACCCAGCTAAACCCAGCTAAACTAATATCTATTCTCTACAGCACTTTACGTACACGATTGGTAGCAAGAATCATAGACATAGCTAAAGTCAGATGGGAGGGGGACATAGGTCCAATAGATGATTCAGACTGGGATGAGATATTAGAAAACGTCAAGAAAGTGTCCCCTAGACTCACCGAATGCCTGACTCTGAGCTTTATGTCATACACAAATCTTACCTTACACCGTTAAGACTAGCTAAATTCTCTCCAGACCAAAACCCAAACTGTCCACGGTGTTCGGGTAGCCCATGCTCGTTTTTTCATTTGATATGGACATGTCCAAATATCCAGAATTACTGGGCACAAATCATTAAATTCCTACATGACCATATGGGCTCGCCCGTACAGCTAGATCCCAAACTGTGCATATTAGGATTGCTTCCAGATGTCAATATTGAAACATTCTTGGCTACCTTTCTTTTTTGCACCAGGAAAGTAATCGCTAAACACTGGATGAGGGCCACTTCTCCCACTATCCAAACATGGATTGCTGAAATAAACATGGCACTACCATACAAAAAGGTGTTGTATAGGCATAGAGGTTGTCCAGCCAAATATAACAGGATTTGGGACAGATTGTTAGACTCCATGGTTAGACACATGTGTGGAATAACTAGTCGGGATTGGAAATACATAGGGGAGAGAGGAGTCACGCTAAGTAACACATTTTGTCACAATATGCACCATGTCGAGCTGCAGGATGGGTCTCTATGTAATAAAGAAAAGAAGACTGTAGTAATAATTATCACAACGCTACAGGGGACACTACGACAATATGTGGAAATGCAATCTGTGCTTATGTAGAATGTACACTATATCTGTGTTGATGTATCTTACTTATGCCATACATGTATGATCTAACTGCGAATAAACATGTTCTTTCAAAAAAAACATCTAAAACAAATACTACATATCAGTATATATATATATACAAATTATTTCTTAATAATCTCCTAAATGAAAAATATTGTAATATAAAGAAATTCTGATCTTTTAACTCAAACTTAGAAATGTGTGGAGAGACCTTTTTTTTTTTCATACAAGTAACTGCATGTGACAAAATTCTGTTCAAATTGTCCTGTATCCTCTATTACCAAAACACTGTTGTGCAAAAGGAGCACAAAATACTAAAAAGAAACAATGCATGTTGATGTGATGAAATATAATTTTTCTGAATAACATTCAATACATTCTAAATAACATCCTAGAATCCCTTCTCAAATCACAAGCATTGCAATACAATACACTTCAGATGGACACTAACAATCATTGCTGATTGTGAAACACAAGTGACAAAGTAATTTCTTCCTGTCACTAATTCAAATGAAGAATACTTTGTAACTGAAAAAACTGTACCTGCAAACTGTGAATGATATAATACATGAAATCTCTATTCTATTCCCAAGGTTTTACACATTACCTGCATGATTTTACCTATAAAATGGAATCCTCTGTCACTACTGAGGTTTGCTGGTATACCCCAAACTGGAAAAACATGATTAATCAACATCCTAGCAGTAATTAAAATATCTTTGCGTACTGGAAGAATCTCAATCAAAGTTTCTGACCCTTTGATCTAGGATTCACTTGTGCACAAATCAGACAAGATTTAATTACACTGTCTACTGTCACTTCCATTTTGTCCCAATAGAATTTCTCATTAAGAATGTCAAGCAATTTTTGCTTACCAATGTGATCTAAACTGTCATAGTTAATTTTAGTGAATTCCACCTGTAGGTGTTGTGGTATAACAAAATACAGAAAATCTGTGAGTCATGATATAAGATCCTGTTTTCATAAACAAAAGGAAGATCCCATGTCACCCGATGAAGAAGAAAAGATTGACGTGTCCTCTTTTATTCCTCTGAAAACGAAGGAAAATCTAATATTTGTTTTTTTCACAACATTAATTTTGACCATATTCAGGTTGAAATCACGAATTCTCCATACAAATCTGCATCCTTTGCTAATTTAATGTGTCTGCTGTTCTATTGCCTACAGCTAACTCTCTGTTGTCTTAAACAAAATGTATTTAGTAGCTAATTGAGTACAAAGCTGTTAATTATCCGCCTTTTCAGGTGAACTAAACCTCTCAATGTTCCATCTGAACAAAACAAAAAATTAAAAACATAATAATCATAAAATGGAAAATTAATAAAAAAATTAATAATCCAGAGGATTATCCTTGAAAATACTAAAAATATATCAAATAAAAACCAAATCTCTGAACCTCAAATCATGACCTTATCCATAGCAAAGAAACAATAACCAGAAAATCCTTACCATCCATGCAGTTCATTTAAGGACTGCTAACATTGTTTTTCACAGTGTTATTTGGTACAAAATGATACCTTTCCTGTCTTAATAGACTATTTGCAATTTGCAATCTTTGCATTTGGGTCTTAAAAGGGAAATTAGTTTGATTATTATGGCCTCTATACCTCAAATTACTACACCAGCACACAGAATATACTTCATAGCGTCTTGGCATCGTTTTTGGATAATACAACCTCTTTTGTATATCGTTATTATTAGCCATCACACAAAACCTGGCTATGTGACCCTCTCTTTTGCAAACAAAACATTTAAGAGTTGCTTTTTTTGCATATACCTTTGAGTATATGGCGATGAAAATGTACATTTCTGTTGAATATTACTATTATTCAAATCACCAGACTTCACGCTTTCATTGTCTGAGGAAATATTAAACTCCTCAGACATCTCCACTGTGTCAACTACTGAATCGGCATCGTTAACCCTCGCATCTGACTTTGTCACATGTTCATACGCTAAACACTGAGCATGTGCAGAAGACTGAGCTTCTAATAATTGCGTTTTAAGCAAACTTATAACATTCTCTTGTTCAATTTCTTTCTGAGTTAAAAAAGTAGTACAATTTTCTTTTTCTTTAAACGATTCCAATAGTGCATTCATTTTATGTTACAATTCACCTTTCTCAATCAGTAATTGTTCAATATGTAAATTCTCCTGTGTTTGTGCAATTTCTGTTACACTTTGCCTTTGTTTTCCTGGCATATCAAAAACCATTGCATTGAAAACTGTAACTAACTTCATTACATTACTTAATTTTCTCTTCGATTTAGCTAATGAAAATCTAACCTTCTCAATTTCAATATTTGCTTGAAAACATTGATTATACATTGACTGCCATAAATCAGCATCAGAGACGTGATTCGCTAAACCTTTAAATTCTAAATTGCTTTCGTCAGCCAATACGTTTACAAAATTCATATTTCGCTACTCACCGAATATAAAATTTTTTCGTTATCTGCTGGACTCTAATTAAACCGTCTGTCAAGACTTCTGTATATCCGAAATTCTCTGGTCCTTCACAATCATCAATATCATCAATCGAATTTTCTCTCTAGGTTCGTTCAATTTGTGCAAAGTTCATTTCTGTTCATCACTTTTTCCCCTCTGATCAACGGAAGAAAGTGGAAAAAAAACTTCTGACGATTGATACTGGCTCTGGCTCGCCAATGTAATAAACAGCTTGACATTGTAGAAAAAGCTTTCAATAATGATGACTGATTGTGAGACGAATTTCCTTAATTATGTCTGAGTCAGCTTAAATCAAACTGTGTGTTTTATTGTACATACAAAAACTTGGAAAATACTTACAAAAATAGTACATTTATATTCATAATTAGTGTTGCTTCATATATGCAAAAAGATTCAAGTATAGTTCATTTGTTTCAAAGATCTGAAAGGAGTTCTTAAACTCATTAGACCATGTGCTTTTAAGATGGCCGATTAACCTCATGTGTGCTGAAGGAAAGTCTGTGTGCTGAAGAATGGATGTTGTTCTGAGAGCAGGCAAGATGGAAAAGAGACTGAACAGCTTTCAGCTTTTGTCTATATGGACTCAGACTTTCCAATTTTGCGCCAAAAGAATACACACTCCCTTTTTCTCTCTAAACTCCTCCCATACAACGGAGGGTGTCTGAGAGTGGAAAGAAACATCTGGCTTGTCTTAAACAGACTGCTTATTCATAAGATGAAATGTGGGAGAGGGGTAATCAGACTAAACATAGACTACTTAAAAAAATGCCTCTCAAACAGAATATCGGTTACATAGGAATACCTTAAAAACATATATATATTATATACAATATCCATCAAAATCATGACAGGTTCTAGATATTTGAAGTCTCAGCTAATAAGTCACCATCTGGATGTTATTTAACTCAATGTCTGCCATTCATACAATTATAGGGAATTCATACTCTGTATAAAGCCAATTAAAATTTAGATATTAAGAATATAACACAGTCTCAACTGATGGCCACTTTTTGGGGCCAAAATCCAGAAGTGGAAAGAACATCACTTTTTATCATAAACCGGCAACAGCCAGGTGCTCCTCACAAGATTTCTGACAGAGGACTGAAAAGAATTATCAGAAGAGTTGTCCAAGAGCCAAGGACCATTTGTGGAGAGCTTCAGAAAGACCTGGAATTAGCAGGCACAATTGTTTAAAAGAAAACAATAAGTAATGCACTCAACTGTCATGGCCTGCATTATTCCCCATACACACGGTTGGACTTTCTGACAGAAAATGTTCAATGGGAGCTTGTTGCTGGAAATTCCGACAGTGTGTAGGCTCCATCTGACATTTTCCATCGGAATTTCCATCACACAAAATTAGAGATCTGGATCTCAAATTTTCCCACAACAAAATCCGTTGTCGTAAATTCTGATCGTGTGTACACAATTCCAACCCACAAAGTTCCACGCATGCTCAGAATCAAGCAGAAGAGCCGCACTGGCTATTGAACTTCATTTTTCTCGACTCGTTGTACGTGTTGTACGTCACTGCGTTCTTGACGTTCGGAATTTCCGACAAGATTTGTGTGACCGTGTGTATGCAAGACAAGTTTGAGCCAACATCTGTCTTAAAAAAAAATAGGATTTTGTTGTCGGAAAATCCTATCATGTGTACAGGGCATTAGTGTTGCCAACCCCCAAAAGTGAAATTTACTGACAGGGCGCCCAAAATTTACAAACAGCACTCATTTTTTACTAGCAAAAATCGTGGCATTTACTGAGAGAGCCACATTTTTACTGACACTTTAAAAAAACACACAGAATGACCATTTTTAGCGCAGAACAGTGCAAATATCAATATATAAGCTACAGACATGTAGCTAGTGCGATTATCAACATGTTTAACCACTTCAGCCCCGGAAGGGTTTGCCCCCTTAATGACCAGGCCATTTTTTGCGATACGGCACTGCATCGCTTTAACTGACAATTGCGTGGTCACACAACGCTGTACCCAAACAAAATTGACATCTTTTTTCCCCACAAATAGAGCTTTCTTTTGGTGGTATTTGATCACCCTTGCAAGTTTTTATTTTTTGTGCAATAAACAAACACAGAGCGACAATTTAAAAAAAAAAACAAATTTTTTCATCAGTTTAGGCCAATATGTATTCTTCTACATATTTTTGGATTAAAAAAAATCGCAATAGGTGTTTATTGATTGGTTTGCACAAAAGTTATAGCGTCTACAAAATAGGGGATAGATTTATGGCATTTTAATTTTTTTTACTAGTAATGGCGGCGATCTGCGATTTTTAGCGGGACTGCGACATTGCTGCGAACAGATAGGACACTTTTGAGACTTTTTTTGGACATTGACATTTATACAGCAATCAGCGCCATAAATAGCCACTGATTACTGTCTAAATGTCTCTGGCAGGGAAGGGGTTAACACTAGGGGCGATTAAGGGGTTAAATGTGTTCCCTAGGCATGTAAGTGGATGGGCTTACTGGAACATGACAGAGATCACTGTTCCGTCATGTCACCTGTCAGAACGAGGAATTGCCTTGTTTACAAAGGCGGAACTGCCTTTGTAAACAAGACGATTCCCAGTTTTGACAGGTGACATGGCGGATCCACTGTTCCCAGTGATCGGGAACACGCTGTTTTGTTCTGTTCTGAATCTGTAATAGACATCGAGTTCGCCTGACCCGTGGGCACGGTCCCGCAGCGTGCAGTGAACCGCCGTACAGCTACACCAATTTGCGCAGGAGAGCCGACCTGCCGCCGTATAATGACGGCGGCTTATCGGCAAGCAGTTAAGGTATGACAAGGCTAAAAAACATATTTCTATATTTACATGAAGGTCAAGTTAACCAGTGCATAGTATGGAGGTGTATGGGCACAGGACGGTATGGAAGTGTATGGGCAAAGGACTGCTTTGCATGGATGGAAGTATCTGTTAAATTTATTTTGTTCAGTTTGCATGCTGTGTGTATGGCCAGCTCCAGAGGGTTTAGGTCTGCTTTAAAATGAATACCTCCACCCAATAAAATTCAGCATCTACCACAATGTGCTATTTACATTTTTTTTTACATTTTTTGTTTTTTAAAAGGTGACACATGGCTGCCTCTCATGTCAATGCTGAACAGCTGTCTTACTTTCATCGTAGAAGGTGTCCAGCACCACGGTCTCCCCAATGTTCACACTGGCCAGCTGTGCCCCCTCGCTCTCACAGGCCCCAAGCAGATAGTGCAGGGTTCCAGATTCAGGGCTGCCTCCCATGGGTGTCTTCAGGTTGTCATTCAGGACATACAATACTCCCACTGCTTGCTTATCCACTGGAGTCCCTCTCCACCTCCTTGGGGGTTCAGGGGCAGAACTGACTGCCGGTACCCCATGTTGGGGTACACTGAACTTCCCCCTCCCCTGATCCAGCCTGGCTGCACACCCCCATCTCTGCAGGTGCCTGCACTGATGCATGGAGACCATTGCTCTGCATGCTGCTTCTGCCCTCCTCACATTGGACATGACTTTGTATAGTCACTGGGGTGCTCTGATCAACCCTTTAGATTGAATTTACACTAGAATAAAGGATAGAGCAGGATACAGGGCTCATCTCATTTGTCCTGCATGTTACAATAGACAGAAGAGCAGCTTCTAGAAAGTCACCTGCGAGATGTCACCTGCAGCAGCCGTAGAGTCAGTAGAAGTTGACTGATCAGTGCAGAGTTTAGTTTCAGATTACCCCAGGATGATGCAGGGTCCAGGGGCCCGGTATCCTTGTGGCCATGCTTATAGTGGCATGGTGGTGGGAGTAGTCCCACGGGCTCCAGACATGGTGCATGCGCATGGTGCAGGCCGGAGTCCGATCTCTGGATCAGAATTCGGTGTGCCCGCAGATGTGCTACTGAGACTGAGTGCTGACTGCCGTTCATTCAAAAATAGCACTAGAGGCGTCACTTACTGTGCATTCGCCAGCCTGGCCAAAAATGGCCCAAGCATGTGCAATTTCAATGTCGGCCTGCAGTCATATTTTTTACGGGTGGCCTCTGCCCGTAACAGACATTTACAGGCAGCCTGTAAATGGGTTCAGATTTTCTATATTCTATAATATAATGCTATTTCTACCCTTGTGAATGAACAACACTTCACATCTTTAGCTATGTAAATCGAGGAATGAATAACTATGCAGACTTCCTGACACCAAGAAAAGGACTATGAACTAGGGCAGGGTTGTTCGACAATATTCGCATAAAGTTCCTGGACAATCAACATCTAAATATTTCATGGTGATTGGATTAAGATGTCTGTGCTACCTGTGATATATAATTGCTGGGGTAATATTCTGACAGTTACTGGAACTGCGGAAGTGGCTTAAAAAAGCTCCAAAATATCTTCAACATTACAGAACAAGTCCTGTTTAATTTGATTGATGAGTGTGATAGCGCTGGACCAATAGAGGTGAGACTTGGTTCCGATGGATATGTAATGAAATGCATCCACCTTCCAAGGAGAATGTCTGTGATGACAGTATAGTGTATGTAGACCTTGTTCTGGTCCTAGGCTGCTATCTCTCTAATTGTGACAAAGTGAGCGCTCAGCAGACAGTAAGGTCTGGCATAAGTACTGATGAGCACCTAGTGCAAAGGTTTATTAGTATTTTTGAAGCCATTATTAGTTAAGAGCATCAAATACAGCCAACATGTTTTGTGGGTAAAGATTACCCCTTCTTCAGGGCTTGATCAGTAGATACCGTATTAATAAAACCACGATGAGATGCAACAGAAGACCCATGTTAGGGCTTGTAACAAACCCACACAGGAGGGCACAAATGCCTAGTGCTTTACCACAACCACTTTTATTACAGACATATATAGTGACAAGCGCGCATCCTGACACAGTGTGTATTATACAGTGTGTGTAAATCCTTAGTGTTTTGAACCCAATAGGTGTGATATTGAATAATAAATATCCAAAATAATTTATGTGAAAAAAAACTTATTGAAGAATTTGTTATAGTTCCGCTAAATATTGAATTACCATGCTCCAAACAATATTGTGAAAATAATAAAGTAAAAAATGTTGGTATAGTGACACCAGCCACAATGTTGCTAAAAAAACTTTTGGTCAGCAACAATGTAGCATCCACTCATTACTCAAAATAATATTGTGAACATCATATGGTGAAATATAGTGGTATAGTGACACCAGCCACAATGTTGCAAAAAGACTCTTTGGTCAGCAACAATGTAGTATTCACTCCGCACCTCAAAAATAGTGCTAGAAAAAAATAGTTTGTCAGTGAGAACTTCTTCCCCTGAATATCCTGTGTAAGGATTTAAACAATAAAAAAATATGCATTCAAACTCAGTCCTCATAGAAATATATATTATGCTGATGATGAAATAAATCTTCTACTGGAATACAGCAATGATCTTCCTATTCAGAAAATATAGTAGAAGAGGCCGCTTACCGGATCAGATGGATCTCTGGTTAGGGAGATCAAACAAGCTTGATGCATTAGCCTGCCGGCTTCCCTGATTATCACCTGGATGTCAGCTGTAGGATCTTCATCCACTTTACCCAATTCACAGAACAGGTATCCTCTGTTTTTGGTATACAGGATTTCCATAACTCCAGAATGATTTTAAATCTTTTAATTATCCATAGTATAGCCAAACACCTCAGTGGGAACAAAGTGGGAGAAACTCCATAGTGCAGATGTGTATTTCAAAAAATTTATTTAAAAAAACTTTTTCACAGTCACTTCAACAAATTCCACTGCAGTTGATCACAGCAATGACACACAGCACTCTAGGAACCACAAATCAACAACTTCAAAAGTGCACAGCAAACGGGAACCAGATAAAAAACAGCTAAAAAACAGGTAAAAAGTTCAACTGCAAATTTTAGCAGACATGCAGCGAGGGAGCAAACCGACTGACTGCATGGGGAAAAAAACTAAAAAAACGTGATGGCATCACAGCCTCTAGCTCCACCCGACATGTTTCCCCTAAACAGGCTTCCACTGGGAACAGAGACATGGCTGGATATTGATACATCACGTTTATATACTCACAAGGCAGGAGAGACACCAGAAGTAACATTTCCACACTTCCTTCTTGTTGTCACTTAATATATGGTCATTTTCTTTCCGGATTTACTTTCAAAACTAAAAAATTATTATACTTCATCATCCCATATGAGGAAAAGGGGAAGATGAGACTGGAAGTTACTATTAGAAAAAAAGAAAAAATATTTTTCCTCAAAAAACACTTTTTCTGGAAAAAATCTCATTTTTTAAAAACTCTTTTTTTATAAACTCTTTTTTAAAAGGGATTACCACAAGTAGACTTTTACATATATATATATATATACGCATATCTAGGTATATTGACGTTCTTGATTTGCGTTTTAACTTATAATATATATATATATATACATATAAATTTATTACATTTTTCATAGGGGTTATTTTGTCCTAAGGTTATGCAGCAGTCTAACCAAAAAGAGGACTCTACTCCCTTAATACATTAATTCATTGTTATCTAAAATTATCAACAATTACAACACTTTAAAGGGGAAAACGTCTAAATTCTTAAAAACCGTTCGGAAGACTTCTATCTGTTATCAATGTAGCAGTTAATATCCCATTCTACATTCAGTCCCAGGTGCTTGTAACTTTGTATATCCATCTGGTTTCACGACGAGAGATGGACCTTCTCATATTACTTCCTCTTCAATGTGGGGTATATTTTTCTATCGCTATCACCTTCAATAAAGCAGTATTCCTATTATGGTGGGTTCTAAAGTGTTTTGACACACTATGTCCTATGAAACCTCTACTAATATTCCCCAAATGTTCCTCTATTCTAATATTTAGAGCACGGGTGGTCCTCCCCACGTATTGTAACCCGCAGGGGCAAATAAGCAGGTAGACCACCCCCACAGTGCTGCATGTAATGAAGTCCTTAATATCATATGTTTTATTGGTAACATTGGAGGTGAAAGTCGTGGTTATTACCGTCTGAGAGGTCTTACATACCTTACACCTCCTGCATGGGTAGAACCCTTTAAGATTCCCAAACATACTAATCTTAGGGGGACATTCAATGGCACTTGGTGCTAATTTCTCCTTCAATGTCTGATTTTTTCTAAAAATGATGCTAGGTCTAAAAGGGAGAACCGGTCCCAAGATCTCATCCCCCCTCAGAATATTCCAATACTTCTTCATAATTCTGTTTACCCACCAATGCTGTGATGAGAAGGTGGTGATAAAGGCCCACTCAAAATTCTTCTTTTTACTTTCATCCAAATTTTTAATTCTGGGTTTCAGGAGTTGTTCCCTTTCTATATTGGCTATTTTTTCAAGTTCTACTTCCAATATTTCAGATCTATATCCTTTATCCTCAAAACATTTTTTTAGGACTTCAGCCTGAGCCCTGTAGTCCTCCATATGAGAACAGTTCTTCCTTACTCGCTGGAATTGGCCTTTAGGTATATATCTTTAAGCCAATCCGGATGATGGCAGCTTCCAATAGGAATGTAGCCATTCCTATCAGTTGTTTTAAAAAACGTTTTAGTGAACAATTGTTCCTCACTCTTGGTGATTGTGAGGTCCAGAAAGTTGACTGACGTTTCACTATATTCATATGTGAAACTTATGCCCCATTTATTCGAATTAACCTTATCCATAAACGACTTCAATGATTCTACATCCCCTTTCCACAGAAAGAAGGCGTCATCAATGAACCTTCGCCAAAAAAGTAGGCGGGGACAGTCCCATGCAAAGATATGGTCATTTTCCCACAGTGCCATAAATAAATTGGCGAGGCTGGGGGCAAACTTTGCCCCCATTGCCACGCCAGTACACTGTAAGAAATACTGATCATTATAGAAGAAAAAATTATGTTCCATTGCAAATTTTAATAATTTCAGAACAAACTCTCTCGTTGACTGCTTGATGGAATTATCTCTACTCATATAGTATCTGGCAGCTGAGTAACCTAAATCATGTCGTATATTCGTATTTAATGCGGAAACGTCCGCTGTTACTAGTAGGACATCATCATCCACTTTCATCTGTGAAATTTCATTGATAATCCGTGATGAATCCTTTAATTAAGCTGGAGTCTTAGTTACCAGCAGTGGTAGAAAAAAATCTACAAACTTACCAACCCTAGAAGTGAGGCAGTCTATGCCACTTACTATCGGTCTACCTGGTGGCCGCACTGGGTTCTTATGTATTTTTGGTAGGTAATAGATAATCGCCATTTTAGGTGCCAAAGGTATCAGAAACTCCATTTCTTTTTTGTTGATAACACCTTTTTTGAAACCATCCTGAATTATCATATTAAGTTGCTTCCTATATCCCACCGTGGGATCACGCCTCAAAATGATGTATGTGTTCCTGTCAGATAATAAATGATTCATTTCCTCCAAATAATCCTGTTTCTTGAGAAGGACAATTCCTCCCCCCTTATCCGCAGGACGTATTATTAGTTCTTTTTTCTCCCATAGAGTTTCTATACCTTTATGAATTTCCTTCTGTTTATTATTATTGCAATTCTTAAAACGTACCTTTTGTAAATCTTGCATTACTAGGTTTTTGAAAACCGCTATACTGGGAGCAGGTTTTTCAGGGGGATTAAAGAGGGATGCATTTCTGAGTCCTGTTCCTCTAGATATCCTATTCGTCTATGATCCTGAATTTCTTAAAATGGGATTAGATAGAAAGTGCCGTTTTATGTTTAATTTCCTCACATATTTTTGGAGGTCTATAAACATTTGAAATTTACTAATACTCTGCTTGGGAGCAAATTTCAAACCCAAGTTCAGAGTTTTACGTTCGGTTTCAGTTAATTCTATTCTACTTAAATTAAAAATTCCCCCACCTTCTATCTCTTTCTTTTTTTGGGTGATCTGTTTTCCTCCCCTGCATCCTCTTTTTGTCTTCCTTTTTTGTTTATATTTTTCCCTAAAAAACTCTCCGGTTTATTTCTAAGTGGGGCCACATTGGGGGGCCCCCCATAGGGTTCTGGATTGGAGTTTCCATATCCCCCATAATTACTTCTGGGGTACTCCTCTTCTCTGTTACTATCATACCGCTCTCGAAGAGGGTAGTACCGATTTTCTACCGGGACCTCGTACCTCCAGGGCGGAATGGGGGAATTCCATGTTTCCCCCTGCTGCTCATTCCAATATGGTCTCTTAAATGAAGGATCTTCGTATCTCCCCATATAATCCATATTAACTTTTCCCTGGGGATATTGGTCATGGTAATTTTGCGGGGTGTGAGGTGGTCTATTTCCTCTATTTTCCCTCTGGGGGCGTGAAGCCTGTGATTTACCTCCATTTCTTTGATAGTAACTGACAGGCGACTGTTGATATTGATTATTTGGGGGTCCTCTATTTGGTTTTTTTACCTTATAAGGGCGTCCCTTCCCCCCTCTTCCCCCCTCTTCTCGACGTAAGGGGGACCTCGACCTCACTTCCACTTCCTTGTTTCCTGGGGGAGGGGGTACTTGTACCCCATTGCTGGTTTCCATACTCTCCATATCAATTGTGTCTCCCTTACTACTCTCTCTATACAGTTCCTGACATTTAAATACGTTGTTTGTTTTGTAATCTTCAACGTCCCTGAGATATTTTTTCCTCTTTTTTATCCTTTGTTCCTCTTCCTCCTCAATCAAAATCTCTCTGAGTTCCTTTATATAAATCTGGTATAAACCTTCTTTATTATATGGTGAGAGTTTTTCCTTAATTTCACTAATTTCTTGTTGCAGTTTAGTGGCCTTTTTTCATTCCTTAGAGATTAAAAAATCCAAAAATGCTAGTCCTACTCCATTAAAATAAAGGAACCACTCCTGAGGCTCTTGGTCCCCTTTATCAGGGTAGACATGCCATCTAAGGCTTCTAGGGATCATTTTTTCTTTTAAGTATCTCTCCAAAAAAACAATATCCCATGATGCATGCAACTCCGCAATTAAAACATTTTTCAGTCTCATAAAAATTCCTCTCATATTATCAGTCTCCAGAGTAGTCTGGTCAAAGACTTCTTCCGGATTGATCTTCCTGCTTTTATGGTATTCAAAAATATCCATTCTCTACCCTCACAAAGGCGTATATTCCACTACACAAATATGTTTCTATTGGTATGTGTTAAAAAACTATTATTTATGGAAAGCTGCAAAAAATAGTGTATTTATAACTCACAAAAAATATAAAGAAAAAAGAACTTTTGCGCTAAACCAGACAAATTAGATCAAATAAAATATTAGGTGCAGCTGCTAGTGTTAGTCAAAAAAATACAAAAGACCCTAATACAATACATATATAGTGACAAGCGCGCATCCTGACACAGTGTGTATTATACAGTGTGTGTAAATCCTTAGTGTTTTGAACCCAATAGGTGTGATATTGAATAATAAATATCCAAAATAATTTATGTGAAAAAAACTTATTGAAGAATTTGTTATAGTTCCGCTAAATATTGAATTACCATGCTCCAAACAATATTGTGAAAATAATAAAGTAAAAAATGTTGGTATAGTGACACCAGCCACAATGTTGCTAAAAAAACTTTTGGTCAGCAACAATGTAGGATCCACCCATTACTCAAAATAATATTGTGAACATCATATGGTGAAATATAGTGGTATAGTGACACCAGCCACAATGTTGCAAAAAGACTCTTTGGTCAGCAACAATGTAGTATTCACTCCACACCTCAAAAATAGTGCTAGAAAAAAATAGTCTGTCAGTGAGAACTTCTTCCCCCTGAATATCCTGTGTAAGGATTTAAACAATAAAAAAAATATGTATTCAAACAGAAAATATAGTAGAAGAGGCCGCCGCTTACCGGATCAGATGGATCTCTGGTTAGGGAGATCAAACAAGCTTGTTGCATTAGCCTGCCGGCTTCCCTGATTATCACCTGGATGTCAGTTGTAGGATCTTCATCCACTTTACCCAATCCACAGAACAGGTATCCTCTGTTTTTGGTATACAGGATTTCCACAACTCCAGAATGATTTTAAATCTTTGAATTATCCATAGTATAGCCAAACACCTCAGTGGGAACAAAGCGGGAGAAACTCCATAGTGTAGATGTGTATTTCAAAAAATGTATTTTAAAAAACTTTTTCACAGTCACTTCAACAAATTCCACTGCAGTTGATCACAGCAATGACACACAGCACTCTAGGAACCGCAAATCAACAACTTCAAAAGTGCACAGCAAACGGGAACCAGAAAAAACAGCTAAAAAACAGGTAAAAAGTTCAACTGCAAATTTTAGCAGACATGCAGCGAGGGAGCAAACCGACTGACTGCATGGGGAAAAAACTAAAAAAAATAATTTCACATAAATTATTTTGGATATTTATTATTCAATATCACACCTATAGGGTTCAAAACACTAAGGATTTACACACACTGTATAATACACACTGTGTCAGGATGCGCGCTTGTCACTATATATGTATTGTATTAGGGTCTTTTGTATTTTTTTGACTAACACTAGCAGCTGCACCTAATATTTTATTTGATCTAATTTGTCTGGTTTAGCGCAAAAGTTCTTTTTTCTTTATATTTTTTGTGAGTTATAAATACACTATTTTTTGCAGCTTTCCATAAATAATAGTTTTTTAACACATACCAATAGAAACATATTTGTGTAGTGGAATATACGCCTTTGTGAGGGTAGAGAATGGATATTTTTGAATACCATAAAAGCAGGAAGATCAATCCGGAAGAAGTCTTTGACCAGACTACTCTGGAGACTGATAATATGAGAGGAATTTTTATGAGACTGAAAAATGTTTTAATTGCGGAGTTGCATGCATCATGGGATATTGTTTTTTTGGAGAGATACTTAAAAGAAAAAATGATCCCTAGAAGCCTTAGATGGCATGTCTACCCTGATAAAGGGGACCAAGAGCCTCAGGAGTGGTTCCTTTATTTTAATGGAGTAAGTAAAACTAGCGTTTTTGGATTTTTTTAATCTCTAAGAAACGAAAAAAGGCCACTAAACTGCAACAAGAAATTAGTGAAATTAAGGAAAAACTCTCACCATATAATAAAGAAGGTTTATACCAGATTTATATAAAGGAACTCAGAGAGATTTTGATTGAGGAGGAAGAGGAACAAAGGATAAAAAAGAGGAAAAAATATCTCAGGGACGTTGAAGATTACAAAACAAACAACGTATTTAAATGTCAGGAACTGTATAGAGAGAGTAGTAAGGGAGACACAATTGATATAGAGAGTATGGAAACCAGCAATGGGGTACAAGTACCCCCTCCCCCAGGAAACGTGGAAGTGAGGTCGAGGTCCCCCTTACGTCGAGAAGAGGGGGGAAGAGGGGGGAAGGGACGCCCTTATAAGGTAAAAAAACAAATAGAGGACCCCCAAATAATCAATATCAACAGTCGCCCGTCAATTACTATCAAAAAAATGGAGGTAAATCACAGGCTTCAGGCCCCCAGAGGGAAAATAGAGGAAATAGACCACCTCACACCTCGCAAAATTACCATGACCAATATCCCCAGGGAAAAGTTAATATGGATTATATGGGGAGATACGAAGATCCTTCATTTAAGAGACCATATTGGAATGAGCAGCAGGGGGAAACATGGAATTCCCCCATTCCGCCCTGGAGGTATGAGGTCCCGGTAGAAAATCAGTACTACCCTCTTCGAGAGCGGTATGATAGTAACAGAGAAGAGGAGTACCCCAAAAGTAATTATGGGGGATATGGAAACTCCAATCCAGAACCCTATGGGGGGCCCCCCAATGTGGCCCCACTTAGAAATAAACCGGAGAGTTTTTTAGGGAAAAATATAAACAAAAAAGGAAGACAAAAAGAGGATGCAGGGGAGGAAAACAGATCACCCAAAAAAAGAAAGAGATTGAAGGTGGGGAAATTTTTAATTTAAGTGGAATAGAATTAACTGAAACCGAACGTAAAACTCTGAACTTGGGTTTGAAATTTGCTCCCAAGCAGAGTATTAGTAAATTTCAAATGTTTATAGACCTCCAAAAATATGTGAGGAAATTAAACATAAAACGGCACTTCCTATCTAATCCCATTTTAAGAAATTGAGGATCACAGACGAATAGGATATCTAGAGGAACAGGACTCAGAAATGCGTCCCTCTTTAATCCCCCTGAAAAACCTGCTCCCAGTATAGCGGTTTTCAAAAACCTAGTAATGCAAGATTTACAAAAGGTACGTTTTAAGAATTGCAATAATAATAAACAGAAGGAAATTCATAAAGGTATAGAAACTCTATGTGAGAAAAAAGAACTAATAATACGTCCTGCAGATAAGGGGGGAGGAATTGTCCTTCTCAAGAAACAGGATTATTTGGAGGAAATGAATCATTTATTATCTGACAGGAACACATACACCATTTTGAGGCGGGATCCCACGGTGGGATATAGGAAGCAACTTAATATGATAATTCAGGATGGTTTCAAAAAAGGTGTTATCAACAAAAAAGAAATGGAGTTTCTGATACCTTTGGCACCTAAAATGGCGATTATCTATTACCTACCAAAAATACATAAGAACCCAGTGCGGCCACCAGGTAGACCGATAGTAAGTGGCATAGACTGCCTCACTTCTAGGGTTGGTAAGTTTGTAGATTTTTTTCTACCACTGCTGGTAACTAAGACTCCAGCTTAATTAAAGGATTCATCACAGATTATCAATGAAATTTCACAGATGAAAGTGGATGATAATGTCCTACTAGTAACAGCGGACGTTTCCGCATTATATACGAATATACGACATGATTTAGGTTACTCAGCTGCCAGATACTATATGAGTAGAGATAATTCCATCAAGCAGTCAACGAGAGAGTTTGTTCTGAAATTATTAAAATTTGCAATGGAACATAATTTTTTCTTCTATAATGATCAGTATTTCTTACAGTGTACTGGCGTGGCAATGGGGGCAAAGTTTGCCCCCAGCCTCGCCAATTTATTTATGGCACTGTGGGAAAATGACCATATCTTTGCATGGGACTGTCCCCGCCTACTTTTTTGGCGAAGGTTCATTGATGACGCCTTCTTTCTGTGGAAAGGGGATGTAGAATCATTGAAGTCGTTTATGGATAAGGTTAATTCAAATAAATGGGGCATAAGTTTCACATATGAATATAGTGAAACGTCAGTCAACTTTCTGGACCTCACAATCACCAAGAGTGAGGAACAATTGTTCACTAAAACGTTTTTTAAAACAACTGATAGGAATGGCTACATTCCTATTGGAAGCTGCCATCATCCGGATTGGCTTAAAGCTATACCTAAAGGTCAATTCCAGCGAGTAAGGAGGAACTGTTCTCATATGGAGGACTACAGGGCTCAGGCTGAAGTCCTAAAAAAACGTTTTGAGGATAAAGGATATAGATCTGAAATAGAATAGAATTTTGAGTGGGCCATTATCACCACCTTCTAATCACAGCATTGGTGGGTAAACAGAATTATGAAGAAGTATTGGAATATTCTGAGGGGGGATGAGATCTTGGGACCGGTTCTCCCTTTTAGACCTAGCATCATTTTTAGAAAAAATCAGACATTGAAGAAGAAATTAGCACCAAGTGCCATTGAATGTCCCCCTAAGATTAGTATGTTTGGGAATCTTAAAGGGTTCTACCCATGCAGGAGGTGTAAGGTATGTAAGACCTCTCAGACGGTAAGAACCACGACTTTCACCTCCAATGTTACCAATAAAACATATGATATTAAGGACTTCATTACATGCAGCACTGTGGGGGTGGTCTACCTGCTTATTTGCCCCTGCGGGTTACAATACGTGGGGAGGACCACCCGTGCTCTAAATATTAGAATAGAGGAACATTTGGGGAATATTAGTAGAGGTTTCATAGGACATAGTGTGTCAAGACACTTTAGAACCCACCATAATAGGAATACTGCTTTATTGAAGGTGATAGCGATAGAAAAATATACCCCACATTGAAGAGGAAGTAATATGAGAAGGTCCATCTCTCGTCGTGAAACCAGATGGATATACGACCTCCAAAGTTACAAGCCCCTGGGACTCAATGTAGAATGGGATATTAACTGCTACACTGATAACAGATAGAAGTCTTCCAAACAGTTTTTAAGAATTTAGACGTTTTCCCCTTTAAAGTGTTGTAATTGTTGATAATTTTAGATAACAATGAATTAATGTATTAAGGGAGTAGAGTCCTCTTTTTGGTTAGACTGCTGCATAACCTTAGGACAAAATAACCCCTATGAAAAATGTAATAAATTTATATGTATATATATAATAAGTTGAAACGCAAATCAAGAACGCCAATATACCTAGATATGCGTATATATATATATATATATATATATATATATATGTAAAAGTCTATTTGTGGTAATCCCTTTTAAAAAAGAGTTTATAAAAAAAGAGTTTTTAAAAAATGAGATTTTTTCCAGAAAAAGTGTTTTTTGAGGAAAAATATTTTTTCTTTTTTTCTAATAGTAACTTCCAGTCTCATCTTCCCCTTTTCCTCATATGGGATGATGAAGTATAATAATTTTTTAGTTTTGTAAGTAAATCCGGAAAGAAAATGACCATATATTAAGTGACAACAAGAAGGAAGTGTGGAAATGTTACTTCTGGTGTCTCTCCTGCCTTGTGAGTATATAAACGTGATGTATCAATATCCAGCCATGTCTCTGTTCCCAGTGGAAGCCTGTTTAGGGGAAACATGTCGGGTGGAGCTAGAGGCTGTGATGCCATCACGTTTTTTTAGTTTTTTCCCCATGCAGTCAGTCGGTTTGCTCCCTCGCTGCATGTCTGCTAAAATTTGCAGTTGAACTTTTTACCTGTTTTTTAGCTGTTTTTTATCTGGTTCCCGTTTGCTGTGCACTTTTGAAGTTGTTGATTGTTGATTTGTGGTTCCTAGAGTGCTGTGTGTCATTGCTGTGATCAACTGCAGTGGAATTTGTTGAAGTGACTGTGAAAAAGTTTTTTTAAATACATTTTTTGAAATACACATCTGCACTATGGAGTTTCTCCCACTTTGTTCCCACTGAGGTGTTTGGCTATACTATGGATAATTAAAAGATTTAAAATCATTCTGGAGTTGTGGAAATCCTGTATACCAAAAACAGAGAATACCTGTTCTGTGGATTGGGTAAAGTGGATGAAGATCCTACAGCTGACATCCAGGTGATAATCAGGGAAGCCGGCAGGCTAATGCAACAAGCTTGTTTGATCTCCCTAACCAGAGATCCATCTGATCCGGTAAGCGGCCTCTTCTACTATATTTTCTGAATAGGAAGATCATCGCTGTATTCCAGTAGAAGATTTATTTCATCATCAGCATAATATATATTTCCATGAGGACTGAGTTTGAATACATATTTTTTTATTGTTTAAATCCTTACACAGGATATTCAGGGGGAAGAAGTTCTCACTGACAAACTATTTTTTTCTAGCACTATTTTTGAGGTGCGGAGTGAATACTACATTGTTGCTGACCAAAGAGTCTTTTTGCAACATTGTGGCTGGTGTCACTATACCACTATATTTCACCATATGATGTTCACAATATTATTTTGAGTAATGAGTGGATGCTACATTGTTGCTGACCAAAAGTTTTTTTTAGCAACATTGTGGCTGGTGTCACTATACCAACATTTTTTACTTTATTATTTTCACAATATTGTTTGGAGCATGGTAATTCAATATTTAGCGGAACTATAACAAATTCTTCAATAAGTTTTTTTCACATAAATTATTTTGGATATTTATTATTCAATATCACACCTATAGGGTTCAAAACATAAAGGATTTACACACACTGTATAATACACACTGTGCCAGGATAATACACACTGGCAATGTCTCTGTCACCACACGGTCGTGGCAGGCAACTCCTGGACCAGAGGGGCAGGAGAAGCTGTCGGAACGCATGCTCCGGGAAAGTTCCTCATCAAGGACTCAGGGCTGGAAGGTTGGAAAGTCAGTGAGTGTTACCACAGTGGATGGTTGGAGGATGTGCCAGGGATTCTGTAAGGGAATTCTGCTTCTACACGGTCACTAGCAGAGTCTTCATCATGCACATGGTGGATGGTGAGGAGTCCTGGATCAGAGAAGAGACTGTGGGGATGAGTGTGTCAAATCAGTGTGGCTGGGAAATACATAATTTGCAAGTTGGACTGGCTGGGAGCAGTAGTCCATTTCCTAGAAGATAGACTTTAACCTACTAGGCCTCTGGGGAGAGGTTCTGCAGGCCTCAGGCCTAGTAGCGGCGAGTCACCAGAGCCAGTAGAGGGGCTTATTCAGGGTGAGTTCTTCATACCCATTACAAGATGATGTGTTATATCTTAATGTAATTACAAGTTGTGCAGGAGGAAACCAAGTGTGCAAGGAGAAGCAAGTTTGGGCAGGTGGTGAAGAGAACTAAGACCATTACTTATACATGGTCAAAAGTGATGTTTCTGTCCCTCACACAGTGATGGATGGAGAACTCCTAGTAACAGCAGTCTGCATGGAGATGCAGGGAGCAATAGTCTGCATGGAGATGCAGAGGGAGTAACAGTCTGCAGAGAGCTGCAGGAGAAGATTTCTACTAGTCAAGTGTGCACATTCAATCTTCAGGCTCTAAATATAATCAAAGTATATTGAAACCTGTAAATATGATGGCAATGATTAATTCTATGGGCATCCCATGTCCCAATCCTTATCCAAGTTGTACCCCCCCAATAAAACAACAAAAACAAAGCTCGCAAATGACTGTTCATTGTCTCTGGAAAGGATGCATGAAGTGGGGTGATTTGGCGGATTGTTTGTCAGTAGTGCTAACACCATGGCTACATGTGTAATCCCACCAACCTGTATTCGCTCGGGGCCAGGTGACACATCCCATGGCTGAATGAGGACTTTCTGTTTATCACACTTGCATTTATTTGTCTTTATATGTTTTTGGCTTATAGTTGTCTAATAAAATTGGCTGTGGTAATGCACTACTATGCCTTTGTGCCCTCCTGTGTATGTTTTTACAGTTTCTGGCAAGAATCCCCAGTCTAAGGAGGGCTGCAAGCAACAGTCATTGGTCAATCATTACAGCTGGTAGAGGGGGGACCTCCTAGATGTGTATACTTTTTTAGAGCTGGAGTGCTTGTGTGTACCTATGTTAGGGCTTGATAAAGACTAACGTCTGTTAACAGCACTAGGTGCTAAGCTATAAAATAAAAATGATGTGGATAAGGTGATAGTTTACCACATTTGAGGGCATGTAAGGCACGTAAAACAACATCATAAAATATAATAAAATATACTTTACTTTACAGGACAATATAAAAAGATATAGGATCAGCCAGAACATTTAGAAACATAATAAGACCCCAATAAGAGTAAGATGATTATAAAATGTTATACCACCCCAAAGGCTTCACTATCCTAGAGAATTGTTATAGTACATTGCTACTAATGGTGCAAGATTGCTAAGAAACATCCACCAGGGCCTCCAGCAAAAAAAAAAAAAAAGTAAAACAAATACAAAATGACGAAATAAGAACTAAATAATACCTGCATGGACCAAATGGATAGAACTAATAATAATAATAAAAAAAGGGTGTGAAAGGATATCCATATCAAAATAAAGATAGAAATGGTGGTGCTAGATATAAAGAATAAATCTGCTGATTAGTATACAACAATAAACAGCTAGAAACCCATAAAATAAAGTGAAGTAAATGATACACATTCACTACCTAATGGCTCTTTAATGTAGTTTTCATGAAATCGTTTCTTACTGTGTGTTCCTCCTTGTAACATCCTCAACAAGCTCCTAAACCTTTCTATTTCCCTCTCACTTCCATTTGTTTGGAACAAGCAATGCACATTAGTTGCAGTCATGTGCACTGCTCTAGGGACACTACAAATCCCATAGTCTCAGGAGTGAGCAATAGGGGGTAGATACGTTGCTACATATGGTAGGACCATGGAAGATGAACTTAGACACCCTCTAACAGGAAGTCAGATCAAAGCACAAAAAAATCAATAAATAAGGAATTTGGAGGCATCAGAGCAATAGAAGGTACTTTTCAAGTTACGAATACATACTTGAATAGAATTTTTTTAGTTTAACCAGAGTTGAATGTCACTTTAAATTAAGAATATCTATGAATATAAACGGTGTATAACTATATTGTTTTTGGATCTGTTGGAGGAACCAAAAAAACTGATATACTATCTGATTAAAAAAAATGATTAACCTTGAAAGTGTAAATAATGAGAATGCCACTAGGTGGAGACAAAGAACTGGAAAACTTAAAGTGATTGTAAAGGCTTTTTGTTTACATTAAAATAAAAAGATGTTGTACTTAACTTCTCTGTGCAATATTGCACAGAGCCCATACTTGCCAACAGTCCTGATTTTCCAGGGACAAACCCGATTTTTGGACCCTCGTCCCGATTTGAGGCCGTCCTGATCAAAATCCCGGGATTTTGCGCTTGTCCCGGGAAATCAGGACTGTTTTTGGCACGGCAGCTTCTGGCTCCAAAAATATGGCCGCCGCGAGATGTCTTGCCGGCTAGCAGGTTTTTTCCCCTTGTGTTCAGTGGAGAGGGGAGGGGCCTCCAATCCATGCAGCCAATCAGCTTCTCTCTTCAGTGTACAAGTAAACAATTCTCTTGTACACTGAAGCCGGTTAGCTGCATGGGATCAGAGGCCCCTCCCCTCTCCACTGAACACAGGGAAAAGAGACCTGCAAAGACACATGGAGCTGCCGCCAGCCCTCCGACCTGTGGCCTGCTGCTGGTCTGTGAGAGGCAGAGCCAAGGGACTCTACTGCACTGGGGGCACCTGAGATGTAAGGAGGCACTCCACGGGGGACACCTGATGTAAGGAGGCACTCCAATGGGGACACCTGATATAAGGAGGCACTCCACTGGGGACACCTGATGTAAGGAGGCACTCCGCTGGGGACACCTGATGTCCTGATGTAAGGAGGCACTCCGCTGGGGACTCCTGATGTAAGAGGCACTCCGCTGGGGACACCTGATGTAAGCGGCACTCTTCTGGAGACACCTGATGTAAGGAGGCACTCCACTGGGGACACCTGATGTAAGGAAGCACTCCTCTGGGGAAACCTGATGTAAGGAGGCACTCCGCTGGGGACACCTGATGTAAGGAGGCACTCCACTGGGGACACCTGATGTAAGGAGGCACTCTGCTGGGGACACCTGGTGTAGGGAGGGGCTCCGCTGGGGACACCTGATGTAAGGAGGGGCTCCGCTGGGGACACCTGATGTAAGGAGGGGCTCCACTGGGGACACCTTATGTAAGGAGAGGCTCCTCTGCGGACACCTGATGTAAGGAGGCACTCCGCTGGGGACACCTGATGTAAGGAGGACTTCCGCTGGGGACACCTGATGTAAAGAGGCACTCTGCTGGGGACACCTGATGTAAGGAGGCACTCTGCTGGGGACACCTGATGTAAGGAGGGACTCTGCTGGGAACATCTTTTTTCTTGGAAGAGTGCATGTGATCAGCACAGGGCCAATCAGCACTGTCCAGATAGAGGGTCAGGGGACTTGGATCCTGATAGGACAGCTCAGTGCAGTATGAAAACTCCTCCTACAAGTTTTACTCAGAACTGATAGACGTCACAAGACTGCTATATACTGCTGATGAAAAATGTATTTAACAGTTTATATTTACTAAAATAATTGCATTTCCATGTACTGTGGAAGTATCTGGGCTATAACAATGACCAAAATACAACTACCACCACTACATGACCACACTCCTCTCTGGTATAACCTTGACCTGTCAGAATTTCGCTCCCTACCAGACTCGGAACTATGGAGATCCAGGGGTGTATACTACCTATGCCATTTGATCTCCAACGGCGATCTGAAGCTATTCGATATGCTGAGAGACGAATTTGGACTTCCGGCCCAACTATTTTTCCGCTATCTTCAGCTTTGTCACGCTTTCAGAACACAATTTTCAGCAGGTTTTACCCCACTTGAAGTGAACCCCTTTATGGCTGTAATATGTAGCTCGGATCCCAAAAAACTGATATCTACAATCTATAATATGTTGCTCACGCCTTCGGCGAGTAGGTCAGCTTTTGCACTGAAGGCTAGGTGGGAGGAAAATGTTGGGGCACTCGAAGATGAGGAATGGAGTGAAGCTCTAGACCAGTGGTTCTCAACATTACTAGTGCCATGACCCCTGGATAAAATTTCCCAAGTTGTGGGGACCCCTAAAAATTTATTTTTTTTTCCTAGCGTGGGTGTGTCAGCACCCAAGGCAAGACAAGTAATTTACGCCCCTAACCCACGGATATTAAGCACTCCCTGATTCCCTACCACTCGTACAGTATTAAAACCCCTTATGGTACATTTTAGGATGTACCACTCTTTATCTTTGATCTCTTTCTTTCCCTTTTATCTCTCACTATCCTAATTCCCCCCCCCCCCCCATCTCTCTCTCTAGCCGTCTTTCTTGTTCTTTCTCTGATTCTTTCAGAGAAAGAGTTGGGATGAGTGGCAATGCTGGTGTGGAGTTGGTATGAGTGGCAATGCTGGTGTGGAGTTGGGATGAGTGGCAATGCTGGTGGGGATTTGGGATGAGTGGCAGTGCTGGTGGGGGGAATGGGATGAGTGGCAGTGCATCCAACTTAGGTGCTCTTGATCAAGGTCATCTGCTGATCTGAGAACTGTATTGGGGACTTTTAATGGCAACTATAATAACAGGTAGTGTTACTCACTGTGTCTCCGACTTTGTGGTGTCTCGCAGCAGTGACACCTATGCCAAAATCAGGAGATAGGGTCTCCTCCAGCCCCTCCCACTTCACATTCTTCACCAGTCAGCTGACTTCTAGTCTCTGACCCCCAGCCATGCCGTGAACTGAATGGGCGGCTGTGAAGAGGCTGGGTGGGCGACCACAGGCTCCAGGAACAGCCCAGCTGGATGGCCGCTAAAAGTCTGGGAGAGCGGTGCAGGCTTCAGGAACAGCCCAGGATTCGGTAACCCCTGGCAAATCGTCATTCGACCCCTGAGGGGGTCCCGACCCCCAGGTTGAGAACCACTGCATTGTAAACTGGTATCCCCCAAACTCTCAGATCGCCTTACACAGATATACATCACCCATCGAGCATACCTTACCCGAACTAGAGTGTCGAGGTACAAACATGACCAAACCGCCAACTGCCCTATGTGCATTCAGGCCTCTGGTACATTCTACCACCTGATCTGGGAGTGTCCTAAGATACAGGGCTTTTGGGCACAAGTAGTCCAATTCCTCCATGACACCATGGGCTCCCCCATCACACTAAACTCTAAATCGTGCCTACTAGGTATATACCCAGAACCAAACATAATAAATGTCGGCGTAGCAAGAGAAGAAGAAGACTTTGTGGGACAGTTTTATTTTTTTATTTTTTAATTAAGGACTTGTCCCCAAGCCATGTCATGTCATTTTTACCATTTTTACACTTTTTTGTGAAATGGTAGGGGTACGTGCTCAGATAAGGGTCTGGTATGGACTTTTGGGGGGACCCCCACGCCATTTTTTAAAAAAAAATTGGCGTGGGGTTCCCCTTAAAATCCACACCAGACCTGAAGTGTCTGGTATGCATTTTGAGGGGGACCCCCACGCCATTTTTTAAAAAAAATTGGCGCGGGGTTCCCCTTAATATCTATACGAGACCTGAAGGACCTGGTATGGAATTTGGGGGGACCCCCACGCAAATTTTTTTTAAATTTTGGTTCGGGGTTCCCCTTAACCCCTTCCCGACCGGCGCACGCCGATGTACGTTGGCAGAATGGCACGGCTGGGCAAATGGACTTACAGGTACGTCCATTTGAATTTCCCGCTGTGCCATTGCGTGCGTGCGCGCGCCGGCCGGGAACTCCATGAGTTGGGTCGCAGTCCCACGGACTCGATCGCCACGGGGATACCCGCGATCGCCTCACCGAGAGGACGAACGGGGAGATGCTGATGTAAACAGCATCTCCCCGTTCTGCCTAGTGACAAGTGTCACTGATCACAGCTCCCTGTAATCGGGAGCAGTGATCAGTGTGCCATGTCCGCCATAATTTCGAAGTCACAATAAAAATCGCTGATCGCCGCCATTACTAGTAAAAAAAAAAAATTATTAATAAAAATGCCATAAAACTATCCCCTATTTTGTAAATGCTATAACTTTTGCGCAAACCAATCAATAAACGCTTATTGTGATTTTTTTTTACCAAAAATATGTAGAAGAATACAATTGGCCTAAACTGAGGAAAAAAAATGTTTTTAATAAAAATCGCAGAGGCAATCAAATACCACCAAAAGAAAGCTCTATTTGTGCTGAAAAAAGGACGTCAATTTTGTTTGGGAGACACATCGCACGACCGCGCAATTGTCAGTTAAAGTGACGCAGTGCCGAATCACAAAAAACGCTCTGGTCAGGAAGGGGGTAAAATCTTCCAGGGCTGAAGCGGTTAATATTCATACCAGACCCAAAGGGCATGGTAATGGACTGTGGGGGAATCCCATGGTGTTTTTCAATGACTTTTATCTGTATTGCCGAGACCCGACAATTCATTATAGCCGCGAAATGTCATTTTGTGCAGGGACTGTTCTAAACACGGGAAACATGTGCTACTTTACAGGCATACTATAGACACCCCCCAGGTACGAAATGTAAAGGAATATTTCACTTTTATTGTTTCACTTTAAGCATTATTAAAATCACTGCTCCCGAAAAAACGGCCGTTTTTAAAACTTTTTTGCATTGATACATGTCCCCTGGGGCAGGACCCAGGTCTCCAAATACATTTTATGACAATACCATGCATATTAACCTTTAAAATTAGCACTTTTGATTTCTCCCATAGACTTTTAAAGGTTGTTCCGCGGCTTTCGAATTTGCCGCAAACACCCCAAATTGTTCGTTGTTCGGCGAACAGGCGAACAGCCAATGTTTGAGTCAAACTCATGTTCGACCCGAACATAAAGCTCATCACTAGAGTTTACCAGAGCTTCACAGGCTTCCGCTGGAGTCCTCTTCCACTCCTCCATGGCGACATCACAGAGCTGGTGGATGTTAGAGACCTTGCGCTCCTCCACCTTTCGTTTGAAGATGCACCACAGATGCTGAATAGGGTTTAGGTCTGGAGACATGCTTGGCCAGTCCATCACCTTTACCCTCAGATTCTTTAGCAAGGCAGGGGTCATCTTGGAGGTGTGTTTTGGGTCGTTATGTTGGAATACTGCCCTGCGGCCCAGTCTCTGAAGGGAGGGGATCATGCTCTGCTTCAGTATGTCGCAGAACATGTTGGCATTCATGTTTCCTTCAATGAACTGTAGCTCCCCAGTGCCGGCAGCACTCATGTAGCCCCAGACCATGACACTCCCACCACCATGCTTGACTGTAGGCAAGACACACTTGTCTTTGTACTCCTCACCTGGTTGCCGCCACACACGCTTGACACCATCTGAACCAAATAAGTTTATTTTGGTCTCATCAGACCACAGGACATGGTTCCATTAATCCATGTCCTTAGTCTGCTTGTCTTCAGCAAACTGGTAGCAGGCTTTCTTGTGCATCATCTTTAGAAGAGGCTTCCTTCTAGGACAACATCCAAGCAGACCAATTTGATGCAGTGTGCTGCATATGGTCTGAGCACTGACAGCCTGACCACCCACCCCTTCAACCTCTGCAGCAATGCTGGCAGCACTCATCCGTCTATTTCCCAAAGACAACTTCTGAATATGACGCTGAGCACGTGCACTCAACTTCTTTGGTCGACCATGGCGAGGCCTGTTCTGAGTGGAACCTGTCCTGTTAAACCGATGTATGGTCTTGGCCACCGCGCTGCAGCTTAGTTTCAGGCTCTTGGCAATCTTCTTATAACTTAGGCCATCTTTATGTAGAGCAACAATTGTTTATTTCAGATCCTCAGAGAGTTCTTTGCCATGAGGCGCCATGTTAAACTTCCAGTGACCAGTATGAGTGAGTGAGAGCGATAACACCAAATTTAACACACCTGCTCCCCGTTTACTCCTGAGACCTTGTAACTCCTGAGTCACATGACACCGGGGAGGGAAAATGGCTAATTGGGCCCAATTTGGACATTTTCACCTAGGGGTGTACTCACTTTTGTTGCTAGCGGTTTAGACATTAATGGCTGTGTGTTGAGTTATTTTGAGGGACAGCAAATTTTCAGTGTTATACAAGCTGTACACTCACTACTTTACATTGTAGCAAAGTGTCATTTCTTTAGTGTTGTCACATTAAAAGATATAATAAAATATATACAAAAATGTGAGGGGTGTACTCACTTTTGTGAGCTACTGTATATCAAAATGCGGACATTTTACCAAGCTTTGCAATTATAACTCTGTACTGTCAACAATGGTACAACAGGTCTCCTAAAAAAACTAAATATATAAAAGCTGAGCTCTTGTTGTAGATACTCTGAAGAACATGGCACTTACTTACATACAGTTGTGTGAAAAAGTATTGCCCCCTTTCTGATTTTTTCTTTTTTTGCATATTTGTCACACTTAAATGACTAGGACCATCAAACAAATTTTATTATTACACAAAGATAACCCAAGTAAATACAAAATGCAGTTTTTAAATTATGGTTTCATTTATTAAGGCAAAAAAGCTGTCCAAACCTGCCTGGCTTTATGTGAAAAAGTAATTGCCCCCTAAACCTAATAACTGGTTGCGATAACTGGCAATGGGTCTTTCACATTGCTGTGGAAAAATTTTGGCCCACTCTTCTTTGCAGAATTGCTTTAATTCAGCCACATTGTAGGGTTTTCCAGCATGAATGGCCTGTGTTAAGGTCATGATACAGCATCTCAATTGGATTTAAGTCCGGGCTTTGACTAGGCCACTCCAAAACCTAAATTATGCTTTGTTTGAACCATTTGGAGGTAGACTTGCTGTTGTGTTTCGGATCATTGTCTTGCTGCATAACCCAAGTGCACTTTAGCTTGAGGTCACAAACTGATGGCCGGACATTCTCCTTTAGGATTTTCTGGTAGAGTTCAGAATTCGTGGTTCCATCAAATATGATAAGTTGTCCAGGTCCTGATGCTGCAAAGCAGCCCCAGACCATCACACTACCACCACCATGTCTGACTGTTGGTATGATGTTCTTGTTATGAAATGCTGTATTAGTTTTATGTAACGGGACGCACACCTTACAAAAGATAAAATTTTTGTCTAATCAGTCCACAGAATATTTGCCTAAAAGTCTTGGGGATAATCAAGATGTTTTTTTGTAAATGTGAGCTGAGCCTTTGTGTTCTTTTTGGTCAGCAATGGCTCTGGAACTCTTCCATGGATGCCATTTTTGCCCAGTCTCTTTCTTATTGTAGAATCATGAACACTGACCTTACCTGAGGCAAATGAGGCCTGCAGTTCTTTAGATGTTGTTCTGGGTTCTTTTATGACCTCCTGGATGAGTCGCCGTCATGCTCTTGGAGTCATTTTTGTAGGCCGGCCACTCCTGGGTAGGTTCACCACTGTTCCAAGTTATCGCTATTTGTGGATAATGGCTCTCCCCGTGGTTCACTGGAGTTCCAAAGCCTTAGAAATGGCTTTGAAACGCTTCCTAGACCGATACTTGTACATTACTTTGTTTCTAATCTGTTCTTGAATTTTTTTATAGATCGTGGCATGATGTGTGGCTTTTTGTGATCTGTTAGCATGCTTCACTTTGTCAGACAGCTTCTATTTATGAGATTTCTTGATTCAACAGGTCTGGCAGTAACCAGGCCTGGGTGTGGCAAGTGAAATCTAACTCAGCTTTCCAAAAAATTGTGGTTGATCACAGTTCATTCATGATTCAGCATGGGAGGGGGCCAGGCAGGTTTGAACAGCTTTTTTCCCCTAAGAAATTAAATAATAATTTAAAAACTGCATCTTGGATTCACTCTGGTTATCTTTGTGTAATATTAAAATTTGTTTGATGATCTGAATCAGTTAAGTGTGGGAAATATGCAAAAAAAAAAAAAAAATTAAGAAGGGGGCAAGTACTTTTTCACACAACTGTATTTGTTGGGACTGTTTTCTTCACAAACAATAAAGTGCATATCTGGCATCTTGGCTTCCTCTCGGGTGGCTTTAACAACTTCAGCCCCGGAAGATTTGGCTGCTCAATGACCAGAGCACTTTTTACAATTTGGCACTGCGCTGCTTTAACCGGTAATTCCGTGGTCATGCAATGCTGTACCCAAACAAAATTTGCGTCCTTTTTTTCCCACAAATAGAGCTTTCTTTTGATGGTATTTGATTGCCTCGGCGATTTTTATTTTTTGTGATATAAACGGAAAAAGACCGAAAATTTTGAAAAAAAAAGATATTTTCTACTTTTTGTTATAAAAAAAAATCCAACAAACTCAATTTTAGTCATAGATTTAGGCCAAAATGTATTCAGCCACATGTCTTTGGTAAAAAAAATGTCAATAAGTGTATATTTATTGGTTTGCGCAAAAGTCATAGCATCTACAAACTAGTGTACATTTTTTGGAATTTACGCAGCTTTTAGTTTATGACTGCCTATCTCATTTCTTGAGGTGCTAAAATGGCAGGGCAGTACAACCCCCCCATTGACCCCATTTTGGAAAGTAGACACCCCAAGGAAATTGCTGAGAGGCATGTTGAGCCCATTGAATATTTTATTTTTTTGTCACAAGTGATTGAAAAATGACAAAAAAAAATTACACAAAGTTGTCACTAAATGATATATTGCTCACACATGCCATGGTTATATGTGGAATTACACCCCAAAATACATTCTGCTGCTTCTCCTGAGTACGGGGACACCACATGTGTGAGACTTTTTGGGAGCTTAGCCGTGTACAGGACCCGGAAAACCAATCACCTCCTTCAGGCTTTCTAAGGGCGTAAAATGGTGATTTAATTTCCTCACTTAAAGTTTCGGAGGCCATGAAATGTCAAAATGGCACAACCCCCCCCAATGACCCCATTTTGGAAAGAAGACACTTCAAGCTATTTGCTGAGAGGCATGTTGATTCCATGGAATATTTTATATTTTGCCACAAGTTCCGGGAAAATTACAATTGTTTTTTTTGTTGTTTTTTTTTTTACACAAAGTTGTCACTAGATGATATATTGTTCAAACATGGCATGGTTATATTTGGAATCACACCCCAGAATACATTATGCTACTTCTCCTGAGTATGAGGATACCACATGTGTGAGACTTTTTGGCAGTCTACTAACCACGTACCGGACCAAGAAAACCAATCACCGCCTTCAGGCTTTCTAAGGGTGTAAATTTTTGATTTCACTCCTCACTGCCTTGACATTTCATGGCCTCCGAAACTGTGATAGGTAGTGAAGAAGTGAAATCACAATTTTACGCCCTTAGAAAGCCTGAAAGCGGTGATTGGTTTTCAGGGTCCTGTACACGGCTAGGCACCCAAAAAGTCTCACACATGTGGTATCCCCGTACTCAGGAGAAGCAACAGAATGTATTTTGGGGTGTAATTCCACATATGCCCATGGCATGTTTGAGCAATATATCATTTGGTATCAACTGTGGGCCAAAAAAAAAAATAAAAGTTTGTAATTTTCCCGAAACTTGTGGCAAAGTATATAATATATTATGTGGACTCAGCAAATAGCTTGGGGTATCTACTTTCCAAAAAGGGGTCATTACGGGGGTTTGAACTGTCCTGGCATTTTATGCACAACATTAGAAGCTTATGTCACACATCACCCACTCTTCTAACCACTTGAAGACAAAGCCCTTTCTGACACTTTATGTTTACATGAAAACATTTTTTTTTTTGCTAGAAAATTGTTTTGAACCCCCAAACATTATATATTTTTTTAAAACAAAGGCCCTACAGATTAAAATGGTGGGTGTTGCAACTTTTTTTTTTTTCACACAGTATCTGCGCAGCGATTTTTCAAATGCACTTTTTTAATTTTAATGCACTAAAACACACTATATTACCCAAATGTTTGATGTAATAAAAAAGATGATCTTATGCTGAGTACATGGATACCAAACACGACATGCTTTAAAATTGCGCACAAATGTGCAGCGGTGACAAACTATATACATTTTTAAAAGCCTTTAAAATAATTTATAGGTTACCACTTTAGATTTACAGAGGAGGTCTACTGCTAAAATTACTGCCCTCGATATGACCTTCACTGTGATACCTCACATACATGGTGCACTTGCTGTTTACATATGACACTAGACCGACACTTGCGTTCGCCTTTTGCAACTGAGCACGGGGGGACAGGGATGCTTTTTTTATCATTTATTTAGCTTTTTTATTTTATTTTTAAACTGTTTCTTTCATTTTATCTTATTTTTTTATCATTTTTATTGTTATCTCAGGGAATGTAAATATCCCCTATGATAGCATTAGGTAGTGACAGCTACTCACTTTTGAAAAAATAGGGGTCTATTAGACCCTAGATCTCTCCTCAGCCCCCAAAGCATCCGACCACCCCAAGATTGTGTGATAAAATGCTTTCCCAATGGCGCTGTTTATATCCAGCTAAACCTAAGTCATGAAATGCTTGTAGCCTCCAGTTTCTTAGGCCATAGAGATGATTGGAGCCATTCTGGTCTCCGATCAGCTCTATGGTCAGCTGGCGGAACCACCGGCTGCATTCTCGGGTTCCCTGTTGGGACAGGAGAGCCCGAGAAAAACATGGAAGAGGGATGGGGGAAGCTTCCCTCCCACTTCTTGTAAAAGCAGTCTAGAGGCTAATTAGCCGCTAAGATTGCTTTTACATGAAAGCCGACTGCTGGCTGAAAGAATGATACCAAGATGATACCTAAACCTGTAGACATCATTCTGGTATAACCACTCAAAGTCCAGCAACATACCAGTATGTTGCTGGTCCTTGTTGGGCATATATTGTAATGTTCTTTTTTTCATGCAGCCTGTGGGCTGAACGAAAAAAAAGAGATTGATCGGTGGGTATGCCCACCATTAGAATACCGCCCTTCATCCACTCACTTCTAATGATGGGCATACATGCACCATTTTTTTTTTAACTGTGGTTGTGAAATCACCTCCTACAGCGCTGGAGTCACTGATTTTCCTTCGTAAGAGCAAACGCTGCTGCTGTCAAGATGAATAAATCAGTGCTGCAGCTGAATGGCGTACCTGAAAAGAAAACAATGGTAACGATAAAACATTAACTCAACAACTTGATTTTTTAATGCAATCTGTGCCTAAAAAATATATGCCGAAGCATGGGGGCAATCCGCCCCTAGTGTTAGGAGCATGTCGCTCCTCCACCCCTGCCCCCATGCTTCGGCATACATGCTCTATTTTTTAACTGTGGTGGTGAAATCACCTCCTATAGCGCTGGAGTCATGGCTTTACATCTCGTGGGAGTAAACGCTGTTGCTGTCAGAATAAATAAACCCGTGCTGCACCTGAATGGCGTACCTGCTAAGCAAATGATGGTTAACAATAAAACAAAGTAACATTACAGTATAACAGTAAGACATACAATACCTGCAAAGCAAATGCAATAAACCATAGTAAAAATAAAACGTTACAGTTCTAAAATACAGTAACAATAGAGAACGGACAATAGAGAGTGAACATAAGAGAGAGAACAATAGAGAGAAGAAAAATAAAACCACAACTATTTTTGGCTTTTTTATGTGGTTTTTTTTTTTTTGCACTTTTATATAAACTGTAAACATTCCAGATTAGGGTCTCTCAAAATGTGATGGCATTCTCATCTTTCGAGACCCTGTGTAAGTGTGCCCTAGGACTGTGCAATGCTGTACCATATGCTAATACTCCACTAGTGTGTGGTAGTGCTCGAAACATTCACCAATGCAAAGACCAGGTTGGTCAGAACAGGAGGGACAATAAAAGCGGGTCTCACGCCTATATCTGCGTTTTCTGCAGACACGACATCTTTGGGGATTTCTTTGGGTAGGGGTACCAGGGAGGACATATGGAAAATGCCTCTCATGCAGCCGGCTCACTGCATTTGGATTGGGAAGTTGGGCCACAGCACCGTCTGGAAACAGAAGGGCTGTGATGATCTTTTCCTGGAATTTAAAGAAGGATCCAGTTAGCCCTGAAGCTTTATATAGCACATAAGCATTTAGCAGAGCCAATTGAAATAAATATACAGACACTTTTTTATACCAGCGTCTGGCCTTACGGGCAATTAGGTATGGCGCCAACAAATGGTCGTTGAGGTCCACCCCTCCCATGTTAAGGTTGTATTCGTGGACACAGAGGGGTTTCTCCACAACACCAGTCACCGTTTGAATTTGGACCGTCGTGTCTGCGTGAAGGGAGGACAGAACGAATACATTCTTATTATCCCTCCACTTCACAGCGAGCAAATTATTACATCTCAAGCAGGCTCTCTCCCCCAGCCTAAGACAGGAATCCACAAGCTGCTGGGGTAAGCCCCAGCGATTAGATCGCACGGTGCCACATGCGCCAATTCCATGATCAAACAAGTGACTAAAAAGTGTCACGCTTGTGTAATAATTGTCCACATACAAGTGGTACCCCTTACTGAATAAGGGTGACACCAAGTCCCACACAATCTTACCAGCGCTCCTTATGTAGTCTGGGTAGTTCTCCGGCTCTACGTACAATGCCTTGCAAAAGTATTCATCCCCTTGGCATTTTTCGTGTTTTGTTGCCTCACAACCTGGAATTAACATGGATTGTTTGAGGATTCGCATCATTTAATTTACAGAACATGCCCACAACTTTGAAGATGTTTTTTTTTTTATTGTGAAGCAAACAAATAGGACAAAATAACAGAAAAAGTCAATGTGCATAACTATTCACCCCCTAAAGTCAATATTTTGTAGAGCCACCTTTTGCAGCTATCACAGCTCCAAGTCGCTTTGGATAAGTCTCTATAAGCTTGCCACATCTTACCACTGGGATTTTTGCCCATTCCTCCTTGCAAAACTGCTCCAGCTCCTTCAAGTTGGATGGTTTGCGCTTGTGAACAGCAATCTTGAAGTCTGACCAGATTTTCTATTGGATTGAGGTCTGGGCTTTGACTAGGCCATTCCAACAACACATTTACATGTTTCCCCTTACACCACTCAAGCGTTGCTTTAGCAGTGTGTTTGGGGTCATTGTCCTGCTGGAAGGTGAACCTCCATCCTAGCCTCAAATCACACACAGAGTGGTACAGGTTTTGATTAAGAATATCCCTGAAGGGGGCAGTGGCCGAATGTGAACGAGGCAAGAAGTGTTTCTCTGGAGCTCCGTGTTTATCCTGAAGATTGATCCGATTTTACAATACACTGTGGACCAGATGATGCCTGTTTAGGCGAAACGCGTCGGGATTTCTTGCTGGTCCACAGTTATTGTCTCTTTTTCAAGCGCTTGTATTCCTGTTGGCAAATGTAAGTGTAATACTTATGATTTTATCTGGAATAAATATCCTATACAGTATTACGCTGTGTGCCCTATCTCTTTCCTTTATCTATGGTTCGGCTGATTCGTATCTGCATGTAAGCTGTGTCTACTCTGCTGAATTCAACGGAACATCCATCCAGTTGCTGTATTCCATACATTGAATTGGTGCCTCATTAGTTACCTTCCAGGCTTGAGTGGCTTGTCAGGTGTACACCTGCACAAGTCCATTCTTTCTGCGCGGTACTCTTTGTGATTTCCCTGTTATCGCTGACAAACTGCCCGGGAAGGAAGTTGACAAGTCATCCTTGAGAGTCCATCACGGGATATCCTCTGGAGTCCATCTTCCTCTACTAAGCCTGTTTTGACCCCCCTGAATAAGGGCGGTCGCAGGCTTTCTGGTAAGCCTTCATTACTAGGTGGTGGGCTGCACGGGCGGTGGATCAGTCATCCAGAATTCAACATTTTACAACATTTTGGACTTTATTGTTCTCACACACTGCATTTATGAACTTTTTTTCTACATATCTGTTTGTTTGATTTATTTTTGGATTGTTTGATTTTTTATTAGTCATTTTTTATTGACTGTTTTTCACTTTGGGTTCACTTCCTACTTAAACGTTTGCAATTTATATATATTTTGGTATAGTCCAGCGCTGCACTGCTCTCTATATATTTATCCTTTGTGCCCTTGTATTGGGGTTATAGTGCTTAGCTGCAGGACTCCCTTCATGGTTATTTTATTTTAATTCACTTGTTTTACATTATTTCTAGCACCTAGCGCAATTCTTTTTCTTTTTTAGATGGAGAAAGCAGCGGCTGCTGCGGGTCCGGAGAATCCCCCACCAGCATCTCCAGATCAGGAGACGGCATCGGATGCAAATACAAGACCCATCCTGGAGGTCATAGACGCCAGTAAAGCTGCAGTGATGGTAAGGATTGACCATCTTGCCACGGAGTGTACACTCATTAGACGTGACCTGGATAAAATCAGGGGTATACTTACCACAGCAGAGGACAGAATTTCTGAAGTGGAGGATGTGACACACTCACAAGGCGCGCAGTTGTCTGAGCTGCAAGAGATAGTAAAATCACTCAAACACAGAGCTATGGACGCTGAGGATCGGCAAAGACGGAATAATGTCCGGGTGGTTGGGTTACCTGAAGGGGCAGAAGGTGCTAAAACCGCCATGTTTGCTAAGCAATTTTTCAAGCAGCTTCTGCAATTGGGCGACCCTCCCCCTACATATGTTGTGGAACGTGCGCACAGAGTCCCCACGGGGGTGCGCCCCCCTGGTGCGTTCCCTCGACCATTCTTGGTAAGATTTCTCAACTACCGGGACCAGGATATGATTCTTACGGAATCCAGGAAGCACCAGGAGCTGCGCTTTGAGAACACCAAGATAATGCTGTTTCCTGATTTTTCTGCGGAAAGCCAACAGAAACGAAGATCTTTCAATGAAGACTGTAAGATAATGAGGAAAAGGGAGATCCAGTATAGCATGCTGTACCCTAGCAGGCTGCAGATACAATAGAAAGGAACAGTTAAATTCTTTGATAATCTGTTGGAAGCCAGCGAGTGGCTTGACTGAAATTCCTAAAGCTGCTGGGTTCTGCGACAAGGTTGTTTCAGTTTTGCATTTTCTGTGAACGTAGAAGATCAGAACATTATGATTGGCTGCAATCGTTAGGCTCCCATGGTGATATTGTTTTGTTTTTTTTTTGTTCCCTTACTTCACATTTATCAACCTCCGGATTACTCCTTTGATGCTTGGAGTGCCTTTTTCCTCTCCTAAAATATATGAGGAGCTGTCTCTGTCTACAAGCACTCTGTTTCTCCTGTTGCTCACAGTTTTCTTTTTTATTTCCATTATTATACCTGCAAGGGGCCACCAGAGGGCTCCATGAGACCGTTTGATTGCCTTGATGTACGGCCAGGTGTATGATATCTAAAGCTCCTTGATCCTTATCCCATGGGGCTCCATGAAAACAAGAGGATACGTAATAACTTGCCGAACAGTTCGTCACTAGGTTGCTGGCTTCCTAGTCTATTTTTTGTTCTCCCCATTTTTGGGAGTTTTGGGAATAAGCCACATACCAGTGGTTAAGTGTTCTAGCTTTTGGTTTTGTTTCAGGCTGGTATAATGGCGGGGGTGGGGGTGGGGGGTGGATTGTTGTAACTCAGTTTAACACTCACAAGGGGTAAATGCTTTAGGATGTTTATGGCATTGGTCTATTGTTTCATCCATTACCTGTAGATTGTATTGGGTACTGTACTCTGGCTCCTGGAACTCAAAATTTCCTGTACAGGTTGATGGCTAAATGTGCTAAAATTGTGTCCTGAAATGTGAGAGGACTGAATAACAAACATAAAAGATTATCAATATTTCAATTCCTCAAGCATTCCAAGTCCCATGTCACCTTGCAAGAGACACACCTCGAGGGTAGCAGGGTCCTGGCTTTACGCAGACCCTGGGTTCAAAAAGCCTTTCACGCTACCTTTTCTACTTTTGCCAGAGGAGTCTCGATTCTTATTAGCAAGGCTTTACCATGTACAATACATCAGGTGTTCTCTGACCAGGAGGGGAGATATGTGGCTGTCTTATTAGACATTTTTCAACACAAGATGATATTGGCTAATGTATATTTACCTCCTCCTATTAATGTGCAAGTGCTTCTTGACATGTTTACTAGATTGGCCCCATTTGCCCACCTCCCCCTTGTATTAATGGGAGATTTTAACACCATTTTAGATGCCCTGGACTCCTCCAACCCGGGGAGGATGGGGTCAGCCGATATTCTTTCCTGGGCTTCAGTGACTGGGTTAACAGAACTGTGGAGAGCCAAAAATCCTCATCGCAAGGCTTACTGTCACGTCTCTGTGACCCACCGAAGGACATTGATTACCTGGCCAGGGGTATATCTGATCATTGCCCCCTGTCTCTTAATCTTAACTTCTCTACATCCCGAACTACGACCCTGATGCCTTGGATGCCCTTCTGGAGGATCTTACCCTCCAGAGGTTATCTGATGAAGAAAGGTTGGTGTTGGATGCTGAGGTCACTAATAAGGAGATAGTTGCAGCAATTTGATTTTCCCCCCTAATAAGGCCCCTGGACTGGATGGCATCCCCGCAGACTTTTATAAAATCTATGCTGGGGAACTGGCACCTAGACTGAATGTACTTCTGGCCAAGTGTCTAGAACTAGATCCATTAGAGTGTGCATCTTATAGACCTATTGCCCTTCTAAACACGGATCTGAAGATCTTGACAAAGATCTTGGCAAATAGGTTGGTTGGGGTGATCCCCTCTCTGGTCGACATTGATCAGACCGGTTTCATGCCCGGAAAGTCTACAGATACTAATCTGAGAAGATTGTTTACTTATCTTCAGCTTTCCGGGTGTGGGGCTGGCACTAGAATAATTGTGTCGATCAACATAGAAAAAGCATTCAATTCAATTGACTGGAAGTACATGCTTAAAGTGCTGGAAAAAATGGGGTTTGGCAAGGTGTTCCAGCAATGGATTACCTTGCTGTATAGCAATCCTAGAGTGGCAGTCAGGCTGGGTAAATCTACATCTCCCTTTTTCTCAGTGAGCAGAGGCACTAGACAGGGGTGCCCTTTGTTCCCATTTATATTTGCACTTATGATGGAACCTTTAGCGGTGGCACTTAGGTCATCTAGTGAAGTCAAAGCCATAAGAGTCGGTACGATCAAAGAATGCCTGGCATTATATGCCGACGACATGTTATTATTTCTGGAGGACCCTGGGTCCTCGCTACAGGCGGTTCTGAAAATACTAAATAATTTCACCACCTTCTCCGGGTTAAAAATCAATTGGAGTAAATCCTCCATTTTGCCGTTAGATGAGGGGGCAAAAGAAAAGGCTGACCATAGTCTGCCACTAAAATGGGTGTCTTCCATCACATATTTAGGAGTAAAGATTACAGCTGATAGTTCTGACTACTTGACCCTTAATTTGGTGCCACTTCTAACTTTTGTCAAGCAAAAGGCTCAAGCTTGGCAGAGGCTCTCACTGTCACTCATAGCGAGTATAAATTTATTAAAGAATGAAAATTTTTTCAGTCATTTTATACTTCCTGAGACACGCCCCGGTGTGGGTCCCTAAGTCCTTTTTTAAACAACTGGAGAGTATCACTAGCTCGTTCCTGTGGGCTCCCAAGCCACCACACATAGGGCTCAAAGTACTTCAGGAGCCCTGGGGGAGTGGCGGGTTGGCCCTACCGGACTGAAGGAAGTATTATCTTGCTGTTCAGATGGTGATTGCTCATAAATGGTTGGTATCAGATGATGGGGATTCTGCTACAGTTGTGGAGGCGGCTCATTTGGGGTCATATGAGACCCTTCGATTGGCCATCTACAGAGGTATCAAATCAGACTTACCACTCACATTGGCTATGAAAGCTACTATTAAGGCATGGGAGGAGGTGAAACAATTAGCATGTCCGAGCTACTTGGGCTTCTCCCCATTGACTTTAGGAAGACCTTCCTAAAACATTATCAGTTACCTATAGAAAAATGTTTAAGAACAGTCCAACGGCATTGTCAAAGTGTAGGCAGCGTTGGGAGGTGGAGGTCCCTGACATAGATGGGGAGGATTGGGATGATATGTGGAACCACCCCTTCAAACACTTGGTCTCGGCTAGGGATAAACTAATACACTTTAGTTTATTTTTACACAGAATCTATTTCACTCCTGCCAGACTTGCAGCAATTTACCCTTTGATCTCCCCGGAATGTTGGAGATGTGGTTTTTCACCGGCTGATGCTAAGCACATCTTCTAGGAATGTCCTCAAATTAAGCCCTTCTGGGAGGGGGTGATCTCATGCATCTCAGATTTACTGAAGATCCCTATCCCAATTTCAATTAAGGTTTGTCTATTAGGTCTGGTTGAGGAGGTGGTTCCTTCAATGGCTCTTAGAACGTTACTGATCATATTATTTTTCTACGGGAGGAAGGCTATACTATTGAAATGGAGGTCTTCCACGCCTCCAGGTATACCCTTTTGGAAGGGAATGGTGAATTCCATGCTCCCTTACTATAAGGCAACCTACCTTTCTAGGGGGTGTGAGAAAAAATTTAACAAAGTGTGGCAAGCATGGTTTAATTCAGATACTACTGCTGGATAGGTCTGTTTAATGTATCGTCCCTTGTAATCATAAGTTAAAACCATAACTGTTTGAAATTCCATACGGTCTTCCATTTCTGTTAAGGGGGTTGGCATTGTAATGGTAAATATACGCTTTGGGTTTAACAGTTTTAGAGGGTTAATTAGCTGTGCAGTACCCGGGCATTATTTCAGCCATTGGGATATATCCGTTGTATGTATCATGAGTTTTACATTTGAGATGTAAGGTGAATGTCCTGTCCGAAGATGGGGGTGAACTGAGTGACGGGTTGTTGGGGGGAGGCGGTGGGGGGCTATGTGTTTAGTCAGTTGCCAATGTTAGGCTAGACTGATATGTAGAGTTAGAAATTTACAGGTTGGTCATGGAATGATCTGGCAGTGTGTCAGGGTCACTCCATTGTTAATTTTTATGTCTGTTAAAAAAAAAAAAGAAAAAATTTCAATAAAAAGAATTTTTCAAAAAAAAAAAGGAATATCCCTGAATTTAGCACCATCCATCTTTCCCTCAGCTCTGACCAGTTTCCCAGTCCCGACTGCCGAAAAATATCCCCACAGCATGATGCTGCCACCACCATGTTTCACGGTTATGTGATAGGTTTGCGCCAGACATAGCGTTTTCTTTGATGGCCAAAAAAGTTCATTTTTAGTCTCATCAGACCAGAGCACCTTCCACATTTTGGGAGTCACCCACATGCCTTTTCGCAAACTCAAAACATGCCACTTTGTTTTTTGCTGAAAGTAATGGCTCTCTTCTGGCCACTCTGCCATAAATCCCAACTCTATGGAGCTTACGGCTTATTGTCGTCCTATTAACAGTTAATCCAGTCTCTGCTGTGGAACTCTGCAACTCCTCCAGGGTTACCTTAGGTCTTTGTGCTGCCTCTCTGATTAATGCCCTCCTTGCCCGGTCCGTGAGTTTTGGTGTGCGGCCATCTCTTGGCAGGTTTGCTGTTTTGCCATGTTCTTTCCATTGGGTTATGGTAGATTTGATGGTGCTCCTTGAGATCATCAAAGATTTGGATATATTTTTTTTTTTTTTTTTATAACCTAACCCTGACTTGTACTTCTCAACAACATTGTCCCTTACTTGTTTGGAGAGTTCCTTGGTCTTTATGGCAGTGTTTGGTTAGAGGTACCTCTTGCTTAGGTGTTGCAGCCTCTGGGGCCTTTTAAAAAAATGGATTTTTAAAACAGCTTACCTGTAAAATCCTTTTCTTGGAGTACATCACGGGACACAGAGCACCATAATAATGACTATGTGGGTTATACGCTTACCTTTAGGTGATTGGACACTGGCAACCAATAGTAAGACAGTTCCTCCCATATAACGCCTCCTATACCGGAAGCACCTCAGTTTTGTAGCAAGCAATGATGATCCCAGAAAGAGGGGAGGGACCTCTGTGTCCTGTGATGTACTCCAAGAAAAGGATTTTACAGGTAAGCGGTTTTAAAAATCAATTTTTCTTTATCGTACATCACGGGACACAGAGCACCATAATAATGACTATGTGGGATGTCCTAAAGCAATGCATCTGAGGGGGGGGACACATTATCCCTAAGCCCAACAGGCCTGACACTATAAAGCTGCCTGCAACACGCTGTGGCCAAAAACAGTCTCCCTTTGTGATCTAAACCAAAAATCTCTCCTGCGCTCGGGTATCTAGTTCCTCAATATGTGGTATGACCAGATGCTTCAGTGATATCTGCCGTCTTGCAGCCCTCCTCAGAATAATGGGTATTCATGGACTACAGAGAAAAGAAAGAAAGGAGGGCGCACCGACCTAGTGCATTACCACTGGTAACATTTATTAAAAAAAAAAAAGTTAAAACAGCAAATGAATACTCACAAACGAGCATGAATTATAGGCATGGACAATAGCTGCAGGTGAGCAGTAACAAACATCAAAAGAACCGGGACCGGACATCAGGTGGATGAGGCAATGCTGACGCGTTTCGGGGGAGAACCCCTTTCTTCAGAGCCTAAGCGGGTAGTGACTGCTCACAAGTGAGAGCTCCTCTATATATGTGCGTGCGTGTAACTATGCATGCCAATCACCACCAGCACCAGCCCACAAAGGCCACGCCCACCTACACAGGAATCACAACCCCCTTAGGTGGTAAAGCCCTCCCTAGTGTCACTCAGTCACCATAGTGACACCATGATGATTTTCTGCCGGAATCCCCACAGATCCATGGATAAACTATACCAAAATCAATAATTAAATGGATAGGGTTAATAGATGACCATATCCTAATGTACAGGTATAGACTACATAGGCTGGCAAGCGGAGGTGGTCTGGCAGGAGTACTATCCTGGCCATATCCTGGTGTGCAAGTGTAAACTACATAGGCTGACAAACGGAGGTGGTCAGGCAGGAGTACTATCTGTACCACCTCTACAGATGCCGCGTATTGGGGGGTGCTGTGAGGATAGTACATACCAGTTTGGATGTCGGGGGGCCTTCAGCCAATATCTGGCGCCGGTGGAACGCACGCTGCTTCGATGTCCAGGAAGTGCGGGTGCGTTTGCGCTCCACCGGCAAATTCCGGCTGGCCCAGACGTCACCTCCACTTGCGCGTGCGCAGAAGACGCGGCCCGGAAGTGCGGGTGGATATGCGTTCCACCCGCTACCTCCGACCGCTGTAGCCTCAACGCTCGCTGAGAGCAGTGGGTGTGTGGATGCGCACGCATCCACAATAGACAATGTATATTACATGCAAATCGCCCCCCTGGATTGACCCAATGAAATAAAAAAAAAAAAAGATGGGTAAACTGGAATAAAGGAGGGAACAAAAAGGGAAGGGGGGGGCCAAAGTGGGGAGGCTGATACTGGAAGGTGACAGGGACGCACAGAAACCATATAACACAACAGACAGAGGAAACCAGCCTCATAAAAGTTGGTCATTAGAAAGTCCCCAGTATAAAATAGGTGGTGCAAAATAATGGAAAGAGTGTGATCATTGTAATCCATATAAATGTATTGGACCACATTGTGGATCATAAATATTTACACAGACCCCATCTGGAGAATGTACATATGTATATAAATACACACCTTCTCAGAAGGACATGTACATATGGGAACCTAATCTACATACATAACTAAATCCACAAAACTATATATACATAAAATCACGTACATGCATCTGGAGGTATAGGACTAGATGCATAAAACCACAGAAAATCTATATCAGTGTCAAAGAAAAAATGAAATTAAAAATTAAAAATAGAATTAAAAATAAAAATAAAAATCTGAATCTGACAGATGGGAGAATTCCTCTTCACCCTCATCTGTCATGCTCAGAAGCGTGTAGGCCTCTTCACTAGTGTACCTTCGATTGGACATTTTGTCCTCTAAATTTACTGGTACAACTAGTGAGACTCACAAGGAAGAGAAAAAAAAAAAAAAAAAAGGAGCACCCGACTGTCAGCAACTTCTTTAAACGCTGTTAAAAAAAAAAAAAAAAAAAAGGAGCACCCGACTGTCAGCAACTTCTTTAAACGCTGTTAAAAAAAAAAAAAAAAAAAAACACCTGTTAGCGTTCGCAAGGATCAGGCCTGACTCTGCGAATGCTGCAGTTATGTATTTAGTGTTTTGTAAGTGACAGTGATCGATTGATACTGCACTTGGGTGGGCTGGGCTGAGGGGGCTAAACGCAGGCGCTAGCAGGTATCTAGGCTGACCTGACGTTTTGGGGAATGCCAATATAGTTCTGATCAGATCAAAGATATCGATCCGTTCAGACGCTATACTAAGGGAGGTGTATGGTGCGCGAGTGGGTGTTAGCGCTACCGGCACTAATCTGACGCTGCCTGGGGTGATGTAGACCCTAACTGATAGCACCTGCTCGGTGATCAGGGGGTTAAACCTTATTAGGTAATGTATGGCGGGTGCCCTGACGTTATTAATAAAAAAAAAAAAAAAAAACACTAACCATCACCTGTGTCACTATTACGGTGATAAGCGGTGACAGGGAGTGATCAAGGGGTAAATCTTTATTGGGGTGGGGGGGGGTCCCAAGACCTAACTGGGCCTACTACCAAGTACCCCAACGCTGATTAGTGTCACAAATGACACCAGTACAGTGAGCAAAGAAAAATATGAACACTGCACTGGGTGACAGGGAGTGAAGGGGTTAACGGGGGGGGGGGGGGGGGGCGATCGGGTGTGAAATGTGTGCCTATGTATACTGTGTCAGTGTGGTGTTGGTGCAAGTCACATTTGGATGTCCTCACTCTGGAACAGAAAAGAATTCCAGAGAGGGAGATGACATCACTTCCCCTGCCTGTGTATACACTTACAGGCAGAGGAAGCATTTCATTTGTCAGAACTGATCAGCAGGTCCAGGGCAGAAATCATTGGCCTGGGCCTGGAGACTGATCGGTTCGAAAACAAATCCGATCGCCGCGCGCGTCCCCTAGGCAAAGTAAGGTAACGTTGTTTCACCCACCCGTGCCATTCTGCCGCAGTAAAACTGCGGCGGCTGTTCGGGAACCAGTTAACTAAACTAACTCGGGTAGTCACTAAAGGCAATTTTTTAAATTAAAATAAATATGGTATACTCATCTGCACTGGTATCCCAGAGCAGCCCCGAAACTACTTTACTAGGGTTCAGTGGCGGCTGGTGCTCAAAATTTTTTTTTTTGGGGGGGGGGGGGCGGGCGCAAACAAAAATGCTAAAAAAAAAAAATAAAAAAAATAAATAAATAAATAATAAAAATTCAAACGCTGCCACTGTGCCCATTAAAAGTTGCCACTGTGACCCGCCTGCCATCTGGGACCTTGCAGCGGGTCAGACAGTGGCTCCTGTGTCCTCCATGCGTCTCCTCCTGATTAGTAAAAGGACAGGCGTTGCGATTGGACGCCTATCAGGTGACGAGTAACAGACCAGCGCTTTCTGATTGGCAGTTCAGTGTTAGAAAAGCAAATGAATATTTGCTTTTCTAACACACCTGGGTGGACTCCAAGCGCAATGCTTTGCGCTCCGAGTTCACCTTTTTTGAAGCCTATGACTAATCAGGTGCTTCAAAAATACACCCCTGCCTCTGTAATTCAGGCACCCGGCGTCCAAAAAGGGGCCAGACACCTGAATAGGGGGTGGCCACAGATAGATTCATGCAATGCATTTATCTATTAGTCATAGAGGGGGGTGGCGCCCATGCACCCTTAATGGACGCACTGCTAGGGTCCCCCATCAGCAATCTTAGTTCCTCCTCTTCTGCGTGCCCCCAAAGCAAGCCGCTTGCTATGGGAGCACAGGTTCCTGCTTGCTCCCAAGCTGTGCATGTCTATGGAGCCGTGTTCCAGACACACACACACACACAGCGTGGCTTGGCCCAGCTCCCAGAAGAGAAGAGATCCAGCTGCGCACAGTGCTGGATCAATAGAGGACTCCATTAAGTATTTAGGGGAAGACAGCAAGCTGTAAAACTTACCTTAATGCAAGGAATTCGTTAAAAAAAAAAAAAAAAAAAAAAAAAAGCAGTCTGAGACTGTCCCTTACCAGCCTCTCCACCACAGAATGAGCTCAGATTCTACATTAACAACATGGAGACTCTGCTGGCATCTGACAGGAACAACCCAGGAGGGACCCGTTCACTAGCCTATAGGGACTCTAATTTTTCAGGCCTCGACTGAGCAATGAACAGTCTACCATCGCTGTTGCACCTAAAGTGCACATGGTTTACCATTGCTCATTATTAATTGACCATCGTTTTTCAGAATTCTGTTTAAGTGCTGGCAGGCAGACATTTATACAACTGCGCAAGTCTATTCTGTCATACAGGTTGCTATCTTTTTTCTTTGTGTACACTGCCGTGCATGCACAGCTCAGTGTACAAATCTTTGCTTGATTCTTTGCCAGAGCAAAGTAACTCCTGTACACATGGGCAGAAGTTTTTGTCATATGGGTCTGGCCAATCAGGGATCCAAAGACTTCGAACCTGGAAGTCCAGCAGGACAGACTCGGTGAATGACTTTAGGGCTCAAACCCCAAGGCCCTTTTCTCACGAGCTGTGTTTTTTTTTTTTTTTTTTCAGGCCGATTGGACCCCTCTAATCTCTGAAGCGGTAGATGCCTGCTGACACTCGCCACCATCTGCTCCGGCAAAAACAGGCGGACGGTGGTCCTATTCAATATCCGTCTGGCATCGGATGAAACCGGTCTGTTTCCATCCGATTGCCCCATAGAGGAGAGGACTGTGTCCACAGCGGAGCAGACATGGACCGGTCATCCGCCTACTCAGTGTTCAGCTGAGGACCCGGATTACGCTACATGGAGGTGCCCATATGAAAGGGGCCTTAGAGGTAATTCCTTTCATGGTAAATAGACAGGAAGTGGGAAATTTGAAGCCATTAAACAGTCCAAAATGTGAGGTAGCTCCCAGTATTCAGCCGAAATGGCCTACCTACAAAGTTGGTCTTCAGGAACAAGGCAAGCACTGAAGCAATGCCAATGCGCTGGAACTGAAAAGCATCCATGACTAACTTACCATCACTAGGTTTGAAAAGTGCCCCAAGGTCACTTCCAGACTAGCCCCTCAACATACACTCCAGCAGGGTCTGGGTACAGTACTCCAGTCATGCTGAGGTAAGGCCAATCTAATGCTGGTCATACACTATATGAAAAAGCGGCCAAACCCATTTTACAAAAACGAACATTCGGCCGTGAGCGCAAACGATAGTGCCATCATGTAATGACCGATAAATCATTCAGTGGACATAAATGAATGCATTTTTTGTTAGTTTTTTTACATATACCTAATGCAGACAGTTCGGACTGGAAACATATTAAAGCGGGATTGCGGCCAGCTAAAAAAATTTTTTCAAGTCAGCAGCTACAAACACTGTAGCTGCTGACTTTAAATAAGTAGACTTACCTGTCCTGGGTGCCTGCGATGTTGGCCGCCCGAGGCCGACCCGTCCCTCGGGTCCCGGCACCGTCATCCTAGGTAAGGGAAACAGGCAGTGGAGCCTTGCGGCTTCACTGCCAGTTTCCTACTGCGCATGTGCGAGCAGCACGGCGATCTATGAATGGCCCCGTGGTTTTCTGGGAACACACACAGTTCCCAGAAGGCAACGGAGCTGCACAGCTAGAAGCAGAACACGCCGTGGAATAGGAACAGGCAGATTAGGAAGACTGCCTAGCAACAAGGGTTCAGGTAAGTTTAAATTTTTTTTTTTTTCAAATTTTTTTTTAAGATTTTTGGTGAAAATTTTTTTTTCAGGGTGGCCCTCCACTTTAACCTTTCAATTTAACATTCGGCAGAAAATTTCCAAACTTGTCCTTCGTTTTTTCGGCTCAAAAACATCCCAACGATTATCGATTTTGAGCCCATTAACTGGCCGAAAAAACAAATGAACTGTCTAAATGACCAAATTTGGCCGATTTTTTGTATAGTGTATGGCCAGCATTAGTAACTACAAAGTAGAGATCAGCTTAAGCAATGATGTAGTAAAAGGAACCTTGATTGAAGAAAAAAATAAAAAAAATAAAAGAAGAGCTAGCAAAAATGGTTAGATTTTTCCCAGCAGAGCTGAAGAAAAGCTGTCCACCTCATTAGGAAACTAGCCAAAATGGAAAAAAGAAACCAAAAAAAAAAACAAAAAAACAGGAGACATGGTGGGGGAGGGGGGTTCAGGTGTTATTTTGTGTCTGGCAAGTTTTTTTTTGTTTGAAGTGTCCAAATTATCTGTAGACAGCAGTATAAGGCTCGGTTCACACTGGGGCGACTTGTCAGGCGACCTAGTCGCCTGACAAGTCGCCTCCCGTTCTGTGCTATGGAACCGTTCTAATCGGAGCGACGCAAGTCGCTCCGACTTAGAAAAAGGTTCCTGTATTACTTTGGGGGCGACTTGGGGCGACTTGCATAGACTTCTATGCAGAAGTCGTCTCGCAAGTCGCCCCGGCAGTCGTTTGCAGGTCGCCTCGCTGAGGCGACCTGCAAGTCGTGCCGCCCATGTGTGAACCGAGCCTTAGACTTCCTGTTTTCCTAAATAGACTAGAAACACACACCTTCGTTCTTGGCAGGTGCCTACCAACAAAACTATCAGGATTTATTCAGCCTTATGGTAAAAATGGACCATTTGTGTTTTCTTTATGCTGTGTCACACTATTTTACATTGACAACTGGAATGCATTAGTAACTAAAACCACTGCTGGTATCAGGCATTTGAACTCTCCAGTGCTTACTCAATGCAGGGGTGATGCAATGGACTGAACATTGTTTAAACCTCATAACAGTCAGTCACCAGATTCAGACACACACTAAAAAAGTACATTTTAAGTCTAGAAAAAAGTGATTGATCTGCAGCAAAGAACAGGATGGGGCCCTTCAAATTCACAAGCATAGAGAACTGGGTAAACAGTTCAATCTGCTGACAGGGTTCTTTACATACTTCGCCTAGGTCTAACTTTGAGGCAACATGATTTACAGTTGTCCTCAACATTTAGGCCTCATGCACACTGGACGTTCTAAAAACACCAGTAGCTTTGCAGTGAGTTTTTCAACGTTTTTGCAATAGCGTTTTTTCTTTCAATGGATCGAAAACGTCAAAACACGCTGGTGAGCCACGTTTTTGAGCGTTAATCAGCATTTATCAGCGTTTGACTTTAGAGCGTTTTTACAGCTGAAAAACTCCTCCTTAAAGCCAGAAAACGCCCTAGCCAAAAACTGCTGATAGCAGCCTATGTGTGCATGGACATAGGATAACATGATGGGGAGTTTATTGACTGTAGAAAAAAAAAAAAGAAAAAGTCTGAAGCTAAAAAACAACTGCTGTAAAACGTCCAGTGTGCATGAGGCCTTAAGATTAAGCAGGCATTTAAGACCTAAGCTATTCAGCCAAGTTTAGTAGCTCAACTGCAAACTAATTTTCAACTATTAATTATCAATTGTAACCAAGTGAAGTGTTCGATAGAACAGAGCACTAAAATGTTAAACACCAGCAACATGCAGTAGCAATTAATTGCACAAGGCATCGAGTGCGTCACTAATGGCTACTACATACGAATTGGGTAGATAGCTTTTCTTTCTGTTCTGTTTTGCTGCCTCTAAAGTAGCTCATGATTGCTAGCCTGAGTAGCGGTTTTCATACCGGAAATAGAGCTATTAACCGCTTGCTGACCGTCGGCAGAATGGCACGGACAGGTACGTCCCTTTAAATTTGCTGCCGTGTGGTCAGGTGCGCGACCCTGCCGCAAGTGTGATGTAAACAAGCATTTCCCCGTTCTGCCTAGTGACACTGATCACAGCTCCCTGTAATCGGGAGCGGTGATCAGTGTCGTGTCACACGTAGCCCCTCCCCCCCCACAGTTAGAATCACTCCCTAGGACACACTTAACCCCTGCAGCGCCCCCTAGTGATTAACCCTTTCACTGTCAGTCACATTTACACAGAAATCAGTGTAATCATTTTTAATCGCAATGATCACTGTATAAATGTGAATGATCCCAAAATAACGCCAAAAGTGTCCGATGTGTCCACCATAATGTCGCAGTCACGATAAAAAAAAAAAAAAAAAAAAAAAAAAAAAAATCGCAGATTGCCGCCATTACTAATAAAAAAAATAAATTATTAATAAAAATGCCATAAAACTATCCCCTATTTTGTAGACGCTATAACTTATGCGCAAACCAAACAAATGCTTATTGTGATTTTTTCTTTTAAAATATGTAGAAGAATACGTAACGGCCTAAACTGAGGAAAAAAAATTATTTTTTTTATATATATTTTTTGGGGATATTTATTATAGCAAAAAGTAAAAAAAAAAATATTGTTTTTTTTCAAAATTGTCGCTTTTTGTTTATAGCGCAAAAAATAAAAACCGCAGAGGTGATAAAAAAACACCAAAAGAAAGCTCTATTTGTGGGGAAAAAAGGAAGTCAATTTTGTTTGGAAGCCACGACCGCGCAATTGTTAAAGCGACGCAGTGCCGAATCGCAAAAACCGCTCTGGTCTCTGGGCAGCCAAATGGTCCGGGGCTGAAGTGGTTAAAAAATACAAATTGTTCCTGTTTGTACATGGTAACATCTTAAACCTACATCTTTAGATTCTAAAATACAGAAAATTGCAAGTCAACTCTTGCCAAGCATATTAATAAATATTTTTTATTTTCAATTCTGCACATTGCGCTTTTACATTATCACATCCAAAACATTTAGCAAGTGGATGTCTAAATTGGTAAATTCTATATTTGGTTTGTTACCATTTTGTACAAAATTATAATTACAACATTTAAACGCTAAAGGTTGTGTGCACGTGTACGTGTATAACGTTGACACAATCGAAAAGCAGAAAAAGGGAAAAAAGGTGCAGGGTGTTACTCTCATCTTAAGAAATTATAACCCAGAAATCAACAAAATGTGCTTTGAACCTCTTCCCTCGGGAAAATAAAATTAAAAAAGGAAAAAAGAAAATCTGGTAAAAATTCGAGACCAAATCAGAAAATTTTGTAAGACAGAAAACAGTGCGGTAATCATTCTGATTTCAATGAAAGTCATAATTTGTTTATTGTGTTTAATTTGCTCCAGCTGTTGCCAACCAGCTACTACAAACAGGATTCTGGTGATCATGTAGGAGACAGTACTTAGTAAACTTTTCCTTCAGATACTGTCTAAACTGCTCCCGGTTGCTGTAAAAGGACTGATTGTTTGCCATAAAGGCCTGGATTTCATCTTGTGATAGGCCATCTTCCTCTTCTGAAGTGCATTCCGATTCGTCCTAAAAACAAGAACACAAATATGGGATCATGTTAAATCTCCCCAAGGGGTTTTCATCATAAAAAAATAAATAAAGTAGCAAAAAAAAAAAAAAAAAAAAAAAAAAAGAAGAAGAGCAACATGGGGTAGTGCAGTATGATAACTAATCAGAAAAGTCACAGATCAGTTTCTCAGGAAGATTCACCTCTTGTGCTCCAGGACCAGCACTGCATCCTGGATTGGAACAATGGCAGACTGCTTATAGTGATTGTAAAGGTTCTTTTTTTGTCTGTTTTTTAACCAACATGTTATACTTACCTCCTCTGTGCAAGGGTTTTACACAGAGCAGCCCAGATCCTCCTTTGCTGCCGCCCCCCCCCCCTCTTCCTGTTCTCAAGTGCCCCACCCCGGAGAGCTGCATACCCCCCCGGAGGGCGCGCTATTGAGTCCTGCTGCTGCGTCCATTGACAGACAGCAGTACTTGGCCCCACCCCACGGCACCTGTGTCACTGGATTTTAATGACAGCAGCAGGAGCCAAAGGCTGCTATCTATCCAATGAGGACCCAAGATGGCGGCTGGAGCTGCTCATCCCTGGAATGGCTCAGGTAACTAAAGAGAGAGGGGGGGGGGGGGATCTGTGGGGGTGCTGCACCACAAATGGTTTTTTACCTTAATGAATAGAATGCTCTGTATTGAAGTGGTTAAAGTGAATAGACTCGGATAATACACAGACACAAAACAGACTTAACAAATCCTCCTACACAAAAGTTTTACTTGTATATCTGCTGTCTCCCCATTTCTACACTCTGGAAAGTGCAGATCATGTGTTTTTTTTTTTTTTTTTACAAACACTTTCAGCAACACATAGGGGTGGCTGGGGAGAAAGGGCTTACACTGTGTGAGAGTTGATTGGAGAAAAGGGACGCACCCCCCCATCACATAGGCAGGAATATGCAGAGCTGTAGTCTGAATAGTCTCACAAAATGTTACAGGATACTATCCTACCAACAAATGTGCAAAAAAAACCAAAAAAAAACAAAACAAAAAAAAAAACTAACCAGAAGTTCTTTTAAGGTTTTTGTTTCTCTCCCCCCTTCCAAATTTTGTGATGGCTGTCCTAATCCTGTGCATTTTAATAATTCACTCCGGTGATCTATGCAGGACTGTCCATTGATTTTAGTGGAAGAACAGCAGCTGTCAGCTTTGCCATCTTTGGACTGGTCGTTGTGTATGTTGCTTGCAGTTTCTGATGCACAGGCTGCATGCTGAAGAAAAAAAAAAAAAAAAAAAAACATTTTAAAATACAGATGAAAAATGACAAACTTTTCATAAAGAGACCAATCATTATCGCCAAAGAAATAGCTCAAACATTCCCCACTCGGCAGCTGCACATATACAAAGGCAATGTATATGTACGGCTGCGGGACAGAGAAGTCCACAGGTTCCTGGTGGCTTGCACATTTAAAATTTGGATTCTAGTCTAAACACACCAGAGCTCATCACAAAAAAAAAAATAAATAAATAAAAGTTAGGAATGAGCAAAAGTTTATTTCTGTGAAAGTCTAAAATTCTAAGATATAGGCAGCTAAAGTTATATACAAATCTCCTCTGTATCTGTATCTCAATTTGAGCTTGATCCCACACAGTTCCGCCAGATAATACAATAGAAAGCCTCCCAGACCAATAGGGAGGCACAGTTAAAATTGAGATTTAGGGGGAAGAGTTCAGATCTGCATAAAAGGTCAGATACAATACTTGACAAGGGGCCTGGATTGCTCACAATGACAAGTTTACTTGGGTTTAGGTGCCATCTTCGAAAAAAAAAAAAAAAAAAAAAAAAAAAAAAAACACAATCTGAAATGTGGACACACACACACACACACACACACACACACACACACACACACACACACACACACACAAACAGAAAATAAATATATCGTACATTTTCTTTTTCACATTTAAATGGTTTGCATTTCTTTTTCTTCTTTTTATTTTTTCCTTTCAAACTATCCTCTGCTGAATTGGCCCAACATTCCACACAGCTATCACCATCTTCTTCTTCTTCCTTGTCACAATTGACACATGAATCTTCACCTGAAAATGAACATTAAAAATATTATGAAAATGTATAACTATGCATTTAATATTTTGAACAAAAAAATTACAGCAAACTTTAAAGTGATTGTAAAGTTTAAACCCCCTACACATACTCAGTGAAGTGACTAGCCTCATGTGATACAGAGATGAAACAAATCCTCCTACATAAGTTGTACCCGTTTATTAGCAGTCTTCTATGCTATACCTCTGTGCGTTGAGCCGCCAGCTTAAAGTATGACTAAAGGCAAAAAAAATTTTTTCTTTTGGATGGAGTAGAAAGGGATCAGAACACGTCATTTTTCTATTGCTGTCTCTGCCCCTGAGATTCACCCTCTATTTGTCCTGTTTACCATCATCACTGAAAGTAAAAGAAAACCTAAATCTTGGTTTGTCTCCAGAAAAGTATTAGAGTAGAAATCTTCCAATGGGGACACTAGTTCTGGTGACCTGGGGGTCCCCAAGAAATTCCTCTCACTTCCTGTTTGGCTGTAGGCCAGGAAGTGAAGGTAAATCTCTGCAATGGGACACAGATGGCCAAAAAAAAAAAAAAAAAAACACCCCAAACAAATCCGTGCAACAAAACTAACAAGTAAAAGTCCTGTTATGATAAATTTCTAGGGAAAAAAAAAAAAAAAAAAAAAACAAACCCTTCTATTTTGCCATCTTTCCTTCGCCAGTGCTACATGCGCTTCACACTCTATAGTGCTCCACTCACCTAATATGACGGGGGGGGGGGCACCAGGACTCAGGACTACAGCTTATGTAGTTACAAACCTATGGATGTTGTGTACTTTGCGTCCACCTCCTTTACTCTTACATCCAATATCAGCAGGGAAGTTCCAGAATGAAAAATAACGTAATAAGTTTAATTTAAAATATCCTTCTTAAAAACATATGTCAATGCACTTGCATTTCCATGTGCCATAAGCAGCACCAGCTGTAAAATGCCTGTAAAGTTACAATCCTCGCCGCAGAGGACTTCCTGATGATGCCTTTCCGGCGAAATGCATTGAGGTCTTGAGCAGTGGTAGAACGTCCGGGTCTTGCCGATGTCACGTCCGACTCAGGTGGAATGCACGGCGGCTCAGAGACGAGTTGGGAGGACTGTAACTTTACAGGCATTTTACAGCTGGTGCCGCTTTATGGCATATAGAGATGCAAGTGCATTGGCATATATGTTTTTAATATTAAAAATTAAACGTATTGCACGATAATCGCGCTATTTTTCATTCTGGGACTCTCCAGCTGGTGATACTGGATCGAAGAGTAAAGGATGTGGACACCACGTACACACCATCTACAGGATTGTAACTACATAAGCTGTGAGGGTCCTGGTGGCCCAAAAAGATATCCGGTGATTGGACCCAGTCATAGTCAGTGATGGAGCACATAAGCAGAGTGGAGCACTATAGAGTGTGAAGAGCATGTATCATCATTTTGCACATGGTGAAGGAAAGATGGCGAAATAGATTTATTTTTTTGCCTAGAAAATTTATCATAACAGGACTTTTACTTGTTACTAGTTTTGTTGCATGGATTTGTTTTGTTTTATATAATTGCACTGGAATATTTACATATTCACTAGTATTTAGGGTTTAAGCCAACGCCTCAACACACAGATTATACATATATCATTTTTGGGCTATACCAAAATTGATGGCAGCAGCTTATCGATTAGCACTATATAGTAATTGCACACAAGGGTCGCCATTTTGCATATACCTATTCTCTACATCCGTTTAAAGTCCAGCATTTACATAGCTCTCTGAGCTGAGCTTCTGGAAGCTCAGAAAAGCTGAGTGTAATCTGAGACCTGAGGGGAGGGACACACCCCTTCTACACAATCTCATAGGGAACATGCACAGCTGAGGCTGTGTGCTGGAGATCCCCCCTTGGGGGATGCACAGCCTGTTAGAAATGACTCATGCAGATTGCAGAGAAATCAGTCTTGGTGCTTTGAATTGAGGCAGGTAAACAAAAGAATTGCAAAAAACTATGGTACCTGAAATTGTCCATAGGCGATGCTTTTATTAGCTTACAGTTAGGCATTAATTTTTTCCCTAGAACTATTTAGCGCCTGTATTTAGGGTGACCATGTATGGAGGTTCCTTTCCTCCGCAGCCACTGGCACATTTAAATTGAGCACCATAGATCTGTGAATGAATTAAAGGGATTGCAAAGTATTTTTAAATTAAAAATAACAAACCTCTCATACTTGCCTCCTCTGTGCTGTGGATTTGCACAGAGCAGCCCGGATCCTCCTCTTCTCAGGTCCCTCTTCTGTGCTCCTGGACCCTCCCTGTTAAATGCACCCCACAGCAAGCAGCTTGCTATGGGGGCACCTGAGCTGGGTCCCAGCTCCGTTTCCATTCGGACATGGAGTCGCTGCCCAGCCCCCTTTCTATTCTCATTGACTGACATCAATGGGAGCCAAAGGCGGAGCGATGCAGTCTCAGCCAATGAAGAGGAGAGCCCTGGGCAGATGAGACATTCCTACAACATCGCTGGATCTAAAGGGGGCTCAGGTAAGTATTAGGGGGGCTGAGGGGCTTCTGCACACAGGCGGCTTTTTATCTTAATGCATTAAGCTAGAAAACCTGCCGACTATGAGTGCGGTAATCAGCGCTTCTATAATCCATCGATACTTCCTCCAGCCTTCTAGCAAAAAGACCTTACAGATGTACAGGTAGAAAGCCTGAGGAAGAGCATGTAGGAGCCTGGCATTGCACCCTTAAGCCATGGATCTTGGGTGCCAAAAGGTTTTTTTTTTTTTTTTTTTAAGGTGAATCTAGACTTTAAAGCCCAACACCATCTATGTAGCACACTGCACGTTTTGTTTTTATACTTTCTCCGGGTGTCTTCGGTCGAGCAGCGTGATAGTCCCCTCTGGCGATGAGTGGTACTAAATGCTGCAGAGAGTGGCACCGCTCTATGCAGTATACTCCTACAAGTCCAGGAAAGCCAGATAATGAGACCTCTGAAGACAAATCCTTGACATCCTTGGCTCACAAGACAAAAGTTATATGATGCTAGACATCTACCTGGGAAAAGGCCAGTTCTGATCACACAGCGACAATTCTGTGGAGGACACCACAGAGAAGAGAGTATAGCAGCACAAATAGTTTATATCAGAGATAGGGTGTTTAAGGTTAGCAAAAAATCTACTTAAGTAGAAACCGTGAATTTGAGCAGAGCCTAAACCAGAAAAATGCACAAAATAGGTCTTGCATTCCTCCTAAAAAATAGCAGTGCACTAACATGTCAGTGTACCTAGGCACTTTTGTTTTGTTATGCCCCTGCAGCTTACAGTACATTGACCCTACAAGTACAGATTGGAAATATAAGAAAAGGAGAAAAAAACAAAAAAAACAAAAAACAGTCTGTCCAGACATTATGCCTTGTATCATGGGAAGACTGTCCCGGTTCACATATATGTGATGTGGGAACTAGTGCGACTCCTGTGCAGGATCCGACATCGCATATGATTAGCAGGCAGTTCACTGCCCTCTGAACCACTGGGGGTGTCACTGTAAGGGTAATGACACCCCCAGATCGGTTTGCAGATCGCAGTGCGAACTGTCAAATGGTGCAGGAATCGGATCGTATAGGTATGAACACCCATGCAATCCGATGCCAGTGCGGACCAAAAAATAAAGGGTCCTGCAGCATTTTGGTGCTAATGCGATTTCAGACAGTTTGTATGGCTGAAGTCGCATCGCACAGACATCGCATGTGATGTGCACAGCAATGCTGTGCACATCACATGCGAAGTCTGGCATTGTACTAGTGTGAACCCAGCCTCAGAGTTGCGGGTCTTTGACAAATTTACTCCATAGGGAGAAATAGCAAGAGAAATCTTAACGTCTAGAGATTCATTGGACCTAGAAAATTAAAAACTATTGCACATTTGGGTTAAAATTTTGGCAGATCTTAATGGCTTCATAAGAAGCAGCTGATGGTTTGCCCATTCCTTCAGAAAAACACTTTGTACATATCATAAAAATATATAATCTACATTTCTAAAAAAATATTTAATCATATTATATCCCAGTTTTATTTTATTGGATTACTGTAATGCATCTTACAGATAAATGTAGTGCCCCTTTCCCTGTTTGCTCATGACCAGCTTTAGAGAGTGCATTTTCTTTATTGTCCACTAGATGGAGCTGGTCAGTACCAGTAATGGAATATTTTTTTGGGAGGTTTCTCTTTATTGATTTTTGGATGCATTTTTTTGATTAAAGCGTCTTTACCTTGACATAAGTGTCAGTGTCTGAGTTGGGTAGAGGTTTTTATACCCAATCAGGTTACTGACCTGTTGCCATAAACCTAATTTATTACAAAATATTCTTCCAGTTCTTCCTGGTTAGTACCACCTTGCCAGATTTTTGTTGCCCTGTCACCACTTTTGAGACATGTTGCTGCCAGCAATTTCAAAATGAGCTTTATTTTTTTCTTAAATTTTTTTTTTTTTTAAGTTTAAACATTTGAAATGTTTTCCCATTTTCAATTGTGAAAAAATATGGGTTTGAGATTTGCAAATCATTGCATTCTGGTTTTAGGTGGACTTTTCTTTTGGAAGTGGGGTTGTATATGAGCCATTTGTGGTTTGGTTGACCAGTGCTTTGGTGTGCACTAATAATTACTTCTATTGTTAGTCTTAAGACTTATAGATTTTTGTCATTCAGCCTCCTAGCTGTATATCTCCAGTGTGAGATCAAGGTAAGGACCCTTTCACACTTATACGACTTGTCCCACGATTTTGTACTGCAAAATCGTATGACGAGTCATTCTCCATGATTTTCAATGACTACCATTCATATTGGCACGACTAAGTCGTGCTGACTTCAAAAGTAGTCCCTGCACTACTTTGGTCCAACTTCCATACGATTTGTACTCCATAGACCGCAATGTTAAACCCTCAAGTAGCATGCAAATCGTACCTGAATAATAGACACAATTTCAGTACGACTTTGTAAGCACAAGCTGAGAATGGTTAATGCAAAAGTTGTAGCAAAGTCGTACAAAGTAGTACTGCTCACAAATCGCGGCAAAATCGTGGTCGCGAAATTGCGCGATTTTGAAGTCGCACAAGTGTGAAAGGGGCCTAAGGCTGACCGATTGCCAGTCTCAGGAAATCAGTGATGCCACTTTAGGTGCCATGTACCATTTTCCCATGCTGGAGAAGAAGCTGTACCTGAGGACCTGCAAAGCACGAGTGTCTGATTTTGCAGATTTGAAAATCTCCAACCCCTACTTAATAATCACTACCTTACCAGTCATTAGGGGGCAGCTCTGATATGAGGAAGCAAAGCCTCCACACAGAAGCATACAGCAGAACAAAGTATATTTAAGTGGTTGTAAACCTCAGACATGAAAAATGAACAAAGCATATCCTTCTATAGCGTGTACTTGCCTCATGCCAAAGAGCTGGGTTTCAATTCTCTGATCTTTCTTTCCTCTGCTATCTGTGCAAGTAACTCCTAAAAAGGTCTACGCCAGTGATGGCGAACCTTGGCACCCCAGATATTTTGTAACTACATTTCCCATGATGCTCAACAACACTGCAGAGTGCATGAGCATCATGGGAAATTTAGTTCGAAAACATCTGGGGTGCCAAGGGTCGCCATCACTGGTCTACGCCAACACAGCAGAATCCTGGGCGACAGCCCCCCCCCCCCCTCCAGCATGTGACGGACAGCCTCAGCTGTGCACATTTCCCTATGATTCTGTATAGAGGGGGTGTGGCATCAGATTCCCTCCCACCCCTGCCTTCTAGTGCAGAGCAAAATCCTTTGATCTGTGTACTTTGGAAGGCTATAGAAAAAAAATGGAGGGCTGCAGGTTAACCACTTCAGCCCCGGACCATTTGGCTGGCAAAAGACCAGAGCACTTTTTGCGATCCGGCACTGCGTCACTTTAACTGACAATTGCAGTCGTGCGACGTGGCTCCCAAACAAAATTGATGTCCTTTTTTTCCCCCCACAAATAGAGCTTTCTTCCCGTGGTATTTGCTCACCTCTGGTTTTTATTTTTTGCGCTATAAACAAAAAAAAATAGCGACAATTTTGAAAAAAAAAAAAAAAAAAAAAAAAACACGCAATAAGCGTTTGGTTGGTTTGCGCAAAAGTTATAGCGTCTACAAAATAGGGGATAGTTTATGGCATTTTTATTAATAATTTTTTTTTAATTTACTAGTAATGGCGGCAATCTGCGATTTTTATCGTGACTGCAACATTATGACATCAGACAATTTTGACACATTTTTGGGACCATTGTCATTTTTACAGCGATTAGTGCTATAAAATTGCAATGATTACTGTAAATATAACACTGGCAGTGAAGGGGTTAACCACTAGCTGGCTAGGAAGGGGTTAAGTGTGCCTTAGGGAGTGATTCTAACTGTGGGGGGCCGTGGCTACGAGTGACACGTCACTGATCACCGCTCCCGATCACAGGGAGCTGTGATCAGCGACAGTGACACTAGGCAAAACGGGGAGATGCTTGTTTACATTAGCCTCTCCGTGAGACGTTTGCGGGTATCCCCGCGGACTCTAAGCGATCCTACTCACGGAGCTCGCAGCGCGCACAGGGGCAAATTCAAAGAGACGTACAGGTACACCCATTTGCCCAGCCGTGCCATTCTGCTGACATAAATGTACAGGCGGCGGTCGGCAAGCGGTTAACAGGTTAAACAAAAAAAAAATAAAAACCCACACCTTACGTAGGAGGAGAGGTTTAATCTGTATCACCTGAGGCTAGTCACTTCACTGAGTATATGTAATGGTTTACAAACACTAAGGTCATGATGAGGAATGAAATTAACTGCAAGAACTGTATGATGTAGCTGCAAGAGTTATTTTATTCTTGTGCTAATGTTCTCATCTACAAAATATTAATCTCAAACATGTTTATAATATATTGGAGAGATATTTATAAGTCATTTTGACAGTACAGGTCCTTTCTAAATACTGTATACCAATTACCTGCTTCATCATGGTTGCAAATTCCTTCAGTGCAAGCCACATCAGACCCTTCCCGAGATCCTGGTTCACTACCTTCCATGCTAGATGAATACCCACAATCACTGCCATTGGAACGTGGTGCTAAGCCTGTTGTAGCAAACATATGAAATAGCATAAAGTATACCTTTTCAATGCACGCACTTCATGCTGCAAGTTAAACAGTATCAAGGCTTACAAATACTTGCTCACTAGGGAAGACGGCAATGTAAATAAAGTTATGTAAAAAAACAGGACTTCAAATTAACAGCAACAAAAAATAAAGGTCATGAATGATGTATCCTAAAAACCCCTATATGTTCATTCTCATTGAGAGATAGAGCTATATCTACATTATATCTATCTCTCAATTATATATTTTATATACACACATACACACACACTTTATATATTCACAGTATCTCACAAAAAAGTGAGTACACCCCTCACATTTTTGTAAATATTTTCTCTTTTCATGTGACAACACTGAAGAAATGACACTTTGCTACAAAGTAAAGTAGTGAGTGTACAGCTTGTATAACAGTGTAAATTTGCTGTCCCCTCAAAATAACTCACACACAGCAATGAGTCCAGATCTAAATCCCATTGAACACCTGTGGAGAGAGGTCTCTCTCCAATAAGAGACCTGGAGCAGTTTGCAATGGAAGAGTGGTGAAGAGTGGTCCAAAATTCCGGATGAGAGGTGCAAGAAGCTCATTGGTTATAGGAAGCAACTGAATTCATTAATTTTTTTTCCAAAGGGTGTGCAACCAAATATTAAGTTAAGGGTGCTAAGAATTTTGACCAGTTGTGTGACATTATGTCCAATTTGCTTTTTTTCCTCCTTGTTTTGTTCCAATACACACAAAGGGAATAAACATGTGTATAGCAAAACGTGTTAATGCAATACTTTTCTGTGAGAAATACTTGATTATTATTATTATATATATATATATATATATATATATATATATATATATATATATATATAGTTAGTTAGTTAGTATTTGACAAAAGTGAGTACACCCCTCAGATTTTTGTAAATATTTTTTTCATGTGACAACACTGAAGAAATGACATTTTGCTACAAAGAAAAGTAGCGAGTGTACAGCTTGTATAACAGTGTAAATTTGCTGTCCCCCCTCAAAATAACTTAAAGCCGTTATTGTCTAAACCACTGGCAACAAAAGTGAGTACAGCCCTAAGTGAAAATGTCCAAATTGGGACCAAAGTGTCAATATTTTGTGCCGTCACCATTATTTTCCAGCACTGCCTTAACCCTCTTGGGCATGGAGTTCACCAGAGCTTGACAGGTTACCACTGGAGTCCTCTTCCACTCCTCCATGACATCACGGAGCTGGTGGATGTTAGAGACCTTGCGCACCTCCACCTTCCGTTTGAGGATGCCCCACAGATGCTCAATAGGGTTTAGGTCTGGAGACATGCTTAGCCAGTCCATCACCTTTACCCTCAGCTTCTTTAGCAAAGCAGTGGTTGTCTTGGAGGTGTGTTTGTGGTTATGTTGGAATACTGCCCTGCAGCCCAGTCTCCGAAGGGAGGGGATCATGCTCCGCTTCAGTATGATACATGTTGGCATTCATGGTTCCCTTAATGAACTGTAGCTCCCCAGTGCCGGCAGCACTCATGCAGCCCCACACTATGACAATCCCACCACCATGGTTGACTGTAGGCAAGACACTTGTCTTTGTACTCCTCACCTGGTATGCCGACACAAACGCTTGACACCATCTGAACCAAATAAGTTTATCTTGGTCTCATCAGACCACAGGACATGGTTCCAGTAATCCATGTCCTTAGTCTGCTTGACTTCAGCAAACTGTTTGTAGGCTCTCATCTCATCGTGCAACATCTTTAGAAGAGGCTTCCTTCTGGGACGACAGCCATGCAAACCAATTTGATGCAGTGTGCGGCATATGGTTAAATCGCTGTATAGTCTTGGCCACCGTGCTGCAGCTCAGTTTCAGGGTCTTGGCAATCTTCTTATAGCCTAGGCCATCTTTATGCAGAACAATTCTTTTTTTTCTGACCCTCAGAGTTCTTTGCCATACTGAACTTCCAGTGACCAGTATGAGAGAGTGAGCGGTAACACCAAATGCAACACCTGCTACCCATTCACACCTGAGACCAAATGGCTAATTGGCCCCAATGTGGACATTTTCACTTGGGGGTGTACTCACTTGTTGCCAGCTTTTAGACATTGACTGTGTGCTGAGGGGACAGCAAATTTACATTGTTATACAAGCTGTACTCTACCTACTTTTATTGGTAGCAAAGCGTCATTTCTTCAGTGTTGTCACATGAAAACATAATAAAATATTTACAAAAATGTGAGGGGTGTACATACACACGTGTATATATGTGTACATACACTTTTTTGATTTATCTATATCTGATGAGTCAGTTCACCCAAAACAGTTAAGAAAAAAGAAGCATACCCTTTTTCATTTTTGAAGACGCCAGCAGATCCCCACTATTTGGACAAGTGCATGAAGAATTTTCATGTGTTATTACCACTTCTACACAGCTGCTGTCTTCAACACCATTGCAAGACTTGCAGCCCATATCTGCAAAGCCTGGTGTCTCCTAAAAATAAAACAAGCAAAAAGATTATAAAGACATGTGGTAGTGAAGTTTGCCATACAATATTTTTTATAAAAATATTCTGTTTCTTCGTTGCACAAATGCATTACAAAAAGTACAAAACGTGCATTAAAATTATGACCTTTTTAACCACTTCAATACCAGGCACTTAGACACCTTCCCGCGCTGTCGCAATTTGAATGACAATTACGCGGTCATGCAACACTGTACCCAGACAAATTTTTTATCATTTTGTTCCCACAAATAGAGCTTTCTTTTGGTGGTATTTGATCACCTCTGTGGTTTTTATTTTTTGCGCAACAAAAAAAAAAAAAAAAAAAACCAAAATTTTGAAAAAAAAAAAAAAAAGTTTTTTGTTTCTGTTAAAAATTTTTGTAAATAAGTAGGTTTTCTTCTTCAATGACGGGCACCGATATGGCGGCACTGGCGGGCACCGATATGGCGGCCCTGGTACGGCTGCACTGACGGGCACTCATAGGTGGGCATCACTGATATATAATGGTGCCAGCCAGTTCCCATTTGTGGGCACAGATTGGGCATAATTTGCACATGTGGATGGTCATGGGATACATACCTGGTCATCCACATGTTGCCCCCATTCCTGGTGGCCCTGGCGGCATCCCTGGTGGTCTAGTGTAGGCATCCGAGGGGGGGCTGTGCTGACCCCCCCCGTCAGGAGAGCCGCCGATTGGCTCTCTTCTACTCGCGTCTGTCAGACGCGAGTGAGAAAAAGCCGATTAACGGCTTTTCCTATTGACATCGTGATCAGCCGTGATTGGACACAGTTGATCACATGGTAAAGAGCCTCCGCCGGAGGCTCTTTACCAAGATCGGTGGAGCGGCGTGTCAGACTGACACACCGCTCCACCGATCGCCTCGATGTGCGCCCCTACAGGCGTGCGGCGGCTGTTATCCTGCTGGACGTCATATGACGCCCAGTCAGGATAACTGAACCACCGCCCGGCCGTCAATCTGCTATAGGCTGGGCAGGAAGTGGTTAAAAAAAGAATCCGTAAGACTTTCTGAATTTCTATTCAGTTTTGAAAGTGTGTTTGACAAGAATTCATGTCAACGTATTTACACTGTACCTGAGAAATAGCTTTTGCATGTCAAAAAAGTCAGTTAATATATATTATTTAAATCTATGTTATTAAAATGTATAGCAATATTGAATTCAATGACTGAAAAAAAAAAATAAAAATAACCCACACAGTCAGAATTATTCATTTTATAGATTCAGGAAAGGCCTCAATTCTCCCAGGAAACCAGTTTGGCTGCTTAAACAGTCATAACAGTACAGGACATTAAAGAAAAGGATACTTTAACCTGGGAGAAACATGGAGACAAATTGCCCACTTCTAAATCTGTCAATGGTAGCTGTCTGGTTGTCATGCTGCCCTTCTGCTTTAATACTAACCCAGAGAACATATGCAGATAAGGACTAAGAAGCCAGTGGATCGGCATAACAGGACAGCTATGCAATCAAATTCTCAAGAGGTCAGCAATGCAAGCCCGCATATTTCTTTTAAAAGGTTTACAGACTGCAACTAAAGCCATAAAGGACATTGCGTTATAATCCAACTATTTTGTTTTTATACACACACACACACACACACACACACACACACACACACACACACACACACACACACACACACACTATACACCTGAAGGTGCAGTCATTACCTTTTCCTGACTTGTGATTGTCTCCATACTTTCTGGTGATGAGGGCATATCACATGCACATTTGTTTTTTCTCCTGTTTTTCTTCTTCTGCCTCTTCTTTTCTTGCTTGAGCTCCTGAACCCTCTCCTCTTCCAAAAACTCTTCACACAGCTGCTCTAGCCGGCTAATGCCTTGCACTTTCTCAACAGTCATCTATAAAACAGGAGCTGTATCTTGAAACAGAATGCAAAGCAACTGGTATTCTACAGTACAATGTTTAGATACATAAACACTGCTAAGTTTAAACTAAGCTCTTGAATCTTTTGACCAGCATATCAAAACTTATTTTTATAATGTAGATCCTAGCTTAACCACTTCAGCCCCGGAAGATTTGGCTGCTCAATAACCAGAGCACTTTTTACAAATTTGGCACTGCGCTGCTTTAACTGGTAATTGCGAGTTCATGCAATGCTGTACGCAAACGAAATTTGCGTCCTTCTTTTTCCCCCCACAAATATAGCTTTCTTTTGATGGCATTTGATTGCCTCTGCGATTTCTATTTTTTGTGATATTAAATGGAAAAAGACCGAAAATTTTGGAGAAAAAAAAAAAAAAAAAGAATCCAATAAACTCAAGTTTTTAGTCATACATTTAGGCCAAAATGTATTCAGCCACGTCTCTTTTTTTACCCAAAAAGAGTCAATAAGCGCATGTTTGCGCAAAAGTTATAGCGTCTACAAACTAGGGTACATGTTCTGGAATTTACGCAGCTTTTAGTTTATGACTGCCCATCTAATTTGAAGTGCTAAAATGGTAGGGCAGTACAACCCCCCTCCCCACCCCCAAATGACCCTTTTTGGAAAGTAGACATCCCAAGGAAATTGCTGAGAGGCATGTTGAGCCCATTAAACTTTTCATTTTTCGTCACAATCGAAAAAAAAAAAAAAAAATTTACACAAAGTTGTCACTAAATGATAGATTACTCACACATGCCATGGCTATATGTGGAATTACACCCCAAAATACTTTCTGCTGTTTCTCCTGAGTATGGGTATACCACGTGTAAGACTTTTTGGGAGCCTAGCTGCCTATAGGACCCCAAAAATCAAGCACCGGATTGGATTTCTAAGGGCGTAAATTTTTTATTTCACTCCTCACTACCTATCACAGTTTAGAAGGCCATGAAATGTCAGGATAGCACAAAACCCCAACATGCTGAGAGGCATGTTGAGTATTTTGCAGATCTCACTTTTTGTCACAAAGTTTTGAAAACTGAAAAAACAAAAACTACATTTTTCTTTTTTCATTTTCAAAAACAAATGAGAGCTGCAAAATAGGGGTCATTTTTGGGGGGGGGGGGGGGGGGGGGGGGGGGGGGATTGTTGTGCTATCTTGACATTTCATGGCCTCAGAAACTGTGATAGGTAGTGAGGAAGAGAAAATCACCATTTTTCTCCCTTAGAAAGCCTGAAGGCGGTGATTGGTTTTCGGGGTCCTGTACATGGCTAGGCTCCCAAAAAGTCCCACACATGTGTTATCCCCGTACTCAGGAGAAGCAGCAAAATGTATTTTGGGGTGTAATTCCACATATGCCCATGGCATGTTTGAGCAATATATCATTTAGTGACAACTTTGTGCAAAAAAAGAAAAAAAAAAAAAAAAAAAAGTTTGTAATTTTCCCTAAACTTGTGGCAAAATATAAAATATTCCATGGACTAAACATGCCTATCAGCAAATAGCTTGGGGTGTCTACTAGCCAAAAAGGGGTCATGGGGGGGGGTTATGAACTGTCCTGGCATTTTATGCACAACATTAGAAGCTTATGTCGCACATTACTCACTCTAACCACTTGAAGACAAAGCCCTCTGACACTTAGTTTACATGAATACATTTTTTCCTAGAGAATTACTTTGAAACCCCCCCCCCCACATTTTTTTAAAGCAAAGGCCCTGCAGATTAAAATGGTGGGTGTTGCAATTTTTTTTTTTTTCACACAGTATTTGTGCAGCGATTTTTCAAACGCATTTTTTTGGTAAAAAAAAAAAAAAAAAAAAAAAAAAAAAGAAGCTTTTTAATTTTAATGCACTAAAACACACTATATTGCCCAAAAGAAGATGATCTTATGCCAAGTACATAAATACCAAACACGACATGCGTTAAAATTGCGCACAAACGTGCAGCGGCGACAAACTACATACATTTTTAAAAGCCTTTACAGGTTACAATTTTAGATTTACAAAAGGAGGTCTACTGCTAAAATTACTGCCCTCGATCCGACCTTTGTGGTGATACGTTACATGCATGGTACAATTGCTGTTTACATATGACACCAGACCAACGATTGCGTTTGCCTTCGCGCGCGAGCATGGTGGGACAGGGGTGCTTTTTTTTCCCATAATTTATTTTGCTTTATTATATTTAACTGTTCCTTTCATTTTTTATTGTCATCTCAGGGAATGTAAATATCCCCTATGATAGCAATAGGTCACTAGTGACAGGTACTCTTTTTGAAACAACTCTAGATCTCTCTGCCCTCAAAGCATTTGACCACACCAAGATCGGTGCGATAAACGCTTTCCTAATGGCGCTGCTTATATCCGGCGACACCTAAGTCATGAAATGCTCGTAGCTTCCGGTTTCTTAGGCCATAGAGATGGTTGGAGCCGTTCTGGTCTCTGATCAGCTCTATGGTCAGCTGGCGGAACCACCGGCTGCATTCTCAGGTTCCCAGTTGGGACAGGAGAGTCCGAGAAAACCCATGTAAAACGATGGGGGACACCCCCAATTAGCCGCTAGGATTGCATTTAGAGGAAAGCCCACTGCTGGCTTAAAAGAATGATACCAAGATAAAGGGCATATGTTGTAATGTTCTTTTTTTCATGCTGCCTGTGGGAGAAGAAGGAAGAAGGAAGAAGGAACAAGGAAGAAGGAGGGGATTGATTGGTGGGTATGCCCACCATTAGAATACCGCCCTTCATCCACCCACTTCTAATGATGGGCATATATGCACCATTTTTTTTAACTGTGGTTGTGAAATCACCTCCTACAGAGCTGGAGTCATGACTTTACGTATCGTGGGAGAAAACGCTGTTGCTGTCAGAATAAATAAACCTGTTCTGCAGCTGAATGGCGTACCTGCTAAGCAAATGATGGTCAACAATAAAACAAAAGTAACATTACAGCTTAACAGTAAGACATACCATACCTGCATAGCAAATACAAAAAAACATAAAACATTACAGTTCTAAAATACAGTAACAATAGAGCGAAGAAAAATAAAACCACAACTATTTTTGGCTTTATTTTTTTGTGTTTTTTTTTTTTTTTGCACTTCTATAAACGTTCCAGATTAGGGTCTCAAAATGTGATGGCCATCTCATCTTTTGAGACCCTGTGTAAGTGTGCCCTAGGACTGTGCAATGCTGTACCCTACGCTAATACTCCACTAGTGAGTGGTAGTGTTCGAAACATTCACCAATGCAAAGACCAGGTTGGTCAGAACAGGGAGGGACAATAAAAGCTGGTGTCATGCCTATATCCAAGTTTTCTGCAGACATGTCATCTTCTTTAGGGATTTCTTTGGGTAGGGGTACCAGGGAGTACATACAGAAAATGCCTCTCATTCAGCCAGCTCACTGCCTTTGGATTGGGAAGTTGGGCCACAGCACCGTCTGGAAACAGAAGGGCTGTGAGGATCTCTTCCTGGAATTTAAGGAAGGATCCAGTTCGTCCTGAAGCTTTGTATAGCACATAAGCATTCAGCAGAGCCAATTGGAAAAAAAAAAAAAAAAAAAAAGAGACACTTTTTTGTACCAGTGTGTGGCCTTACGGGCAATTAAGTACAGCGCCAACAACTGGTTGTTGAGGTCCACCCCTCCCAGGTTAAGGTTGTATTCGTGGACACAAGAGGGGTTTCTCCACAACACCAGTCGCCATTTGAATTTGAAACGTCGTGTCTGCGTGAAGGTAGGAAAGAACAAAAACATTCTTATTATCCCTCCACTTCACAGTGAGCAAATTACTACATCTCAAGCAGGCTCTCTCCCCCAGCCTAAGACGGGAATCTACAAGCCACTGGGGTAAGCCCCGGTGATTAGATCGCACCGTGCCAGATTTCCACGATCAAACAAGCGACTAAAAAGTGGCACGCTTCTGTAATAATTGTCCACGTACAAGTGGTACCCCTTTCCGAATAAGGGTGACACCAAGTCCCACACAATCTTGCCAGTGCTCCCTATGTAGTCTGGGCAGTTCTCTGGCTCCACGTGACTATCTCTTCCCTCGTAAACCATAAAACTATATGTATAGCCTGTTGCCCTGTCACAGAGCTTATACATCTTGACCCCATATCTGGCACGCTTGCCGATGACAAGCGGCCAGAAAACTTAATCAGGGACTCATCAACGCAGACAACTTGATCAGAAGTAAACAAGGCTGCAAACTGCTGGTTGAAGTGGTTTACGAGGGGCTGAATATTGTAGAGCCGATCGTATTCAGGGTCACACTGAGGACAACAGAGCCCATTGTCACTGAAATGCATGAACCGCAAGACCTGCACATATCGGGTCCTGGTCATGGAGGCAGAGAACAAGTGACATAAAATCAACTGTTTCCACCTGAATTCCGGGTGCTGCAGAAGTAGTGGGCTCCCAATTTGGATTGGCAAATGCAGTAGGAAGGACACTATGGGCTCGACGGGCCTGCCTTTGTCTTTTTGGTGGCTGGACACTAGTTGTGCTAGCCACCTCACCAGATTGAACTGCACTTATGGAACTTGCCACATCACCAATTGTTACTGCAGTGCTGAACGTACGACCAGGATGTATGAGGCCTCTGGTGCTAGTTCACCAGACGGACGAGTGGCACTAGTACTGGCTCTCTGCTCCATACGAGAGCCCTGCGTTTCTTGCACCTCAACAGCAGAACTAGGTCGGGTACGCCCTTTCCTTGGCAGGGACCACAACTCCGTCTTCAGAGCTATCTGTCAGGGTACCGCTGCTGTCTACAGGTTCGTATTCGGAATCTGACAGATGGGCGAGGAGTTCTTCACACATCTGTCATGCTCAGAAACACATAGGCCTCTTCATTAGTGTACCTTCGATTGGACATTTTGGCCTTTAAATTTACTGGTACAACTAGTGAGACCAGCAGGGGGGAAAATAAATAAATAAATAAAAAAGGGGGGGGGGGGGGGGAGCACTCAGCCGTCAGCGACTGCTTCAAACGCTACCAAAAAAAAAGTTGGCATTCGCAGGGATCAGGCCTGACTCTGCGAATGCTGCAGTTATGTGTGTTGTGTTTTGTAAGTGACAGTGATCGATTGATACTGCACTTGGGTGAGCTGGGCGGAGGGGCTAAACGCAGGTGCTAGCAGGTATCTGGGCTCATTCCACTAACACCGTGTTTTTGGGAACCCTAAACTATTGGGGGCGCTAATATAGTTCTGATCAGATCAAAGATATCGATCCGTTCAGACGCTATACAGCTAAGGGAGGTGTATGATGCGTGTTAGCGCTACTGGCACTAATCTGCCGCTGCCTGGGGTGACGCAGACCCTAACCAATGCTAAAACCTAACTGATATCACCCGCCGGGTGATCGGGGGGGTTTAACCTTTTTAGTATGGTAATGTACAGCGGGTGCCCTGACGCTATAAAAAAAAATAAAAAACAACTAACCAGTGTCACTTGTGACACTAATACAGTGATCACTGGTGACGAGGTGATCAAGGGGTTAAAACTTTATTAGGGGGGGTCCCCTAAACCTATCTGGGCCTACTAGTAAGTACCCCAACGCTGATTAGTGTGACAAATGACACCAATACAGTGATCAAAGAAAAATATGAACACTGCATGACACAGTGACAGGGCGTGAAGGTGTTAATGGGGGGGGGGGGCAATCGGAGGATGAAATGTGTGCCTACATGTACTATGTCAGTGTAGTGTTGGTGCAAACTCACGTTTGGATATCCCCTCTCTCTGGAACTGAAAAGAATTCCAGAGAGGGAGATGCATTTTATCAGAACCGATCAACAGGTCCAGGCCAAAAAGTCATTGGCCTGGGCCTTGAGACTGATCGGTTCTGAAAAGAATCCGATTGTCGCGGCCGCAAAGTAACGTCGTTTTGCACACCCATGCCATGCTGCTGCAGTAAAACTGCGGCGGATGGTCAGGAACAGGTTAACAAACCTTTAGGCCCTGTTCACATGGGCACTGAGGCCCATACACATTAACTGGATACAGCAGGTGAGCAGCACCGAATGCAGACATTGTACCATAATGTGCAAGGAAGCTGTAAACAATTGAACATTATGGCAGAAGTTCACCCAGCAGTTCAATTTCAACTTAACTTTGCTGTTTAACTGTAAAAGCAGATTAACCACTTCCCCCAAATGAATGTACCAATACGCCCTCAGGTTTCAATGGTTCTACCAGGGTCATGGCTGCAGCCCAAGGGGCTATGCAAGGTTCTAAGTATTTGGTTTAAAAAAGCTAATTTTTACATGGGAGAGATGTATACATGTATGCGAGAATTGACCTGGGGGTCAAGTAGTTATGGACTGTGACCCGCGTGACTATGTGGAACATAGCACTTTAAAAATTTTAGTACCACTCCAAGCCAAATATTGCTTGGCCTAGAACAGGATTTCTCAATCTTTTGGTCAGTTCAGCACCTTTTAAAAAGTATGCAAAATCGAGGCACACCCAGTTTAAAATAAAACAGGTAAAAGTTACTTATCAATGGGAAATCTGAGCCTGGAACAAAGCACACAACCGCCTTCATAGATTAACTTCACATCAGAGCCCACTTTACATCAGAGGACCCTATACATAAGTCCCCAGTCACAGAGCTTACCCCACCCCAATCACATCAAAGCCCTACTTTTTGGAAGCAGAAGTCTGGAGGAAGCAGACTTTTGTCTTTTCCCCAAATGCTGGGGGCGTCCCTGCATGCCACCTGCTTCGGATCAGAGCCATGCATTGCCATGGTACGGGTGAGTTGTGCCTCCTGGTCCTAGAGAGTGTCAATGGGTATGGCGCTGGAGGCTGGCCTACTTGCATCATGGCAACTTATGATGCTCATCTATAAGAAAACTGGGTCTCATGCATGTGGCACCCTGGGGGAACCCGGTTGGTTGAGAAACTAAGCAGAAATTGCATGAAATACCATTTTTATGCCTAGTAGCTGAATATGCTCAATAAGAAAAAGGGCTAAACCATTACACCAAAAGTGGAACAGCAGGTTCCTCACATGCATCAGTCCGTCAAACGTTATGCCCCTATCTGGATCAGTCCATCCCCAACACTTCGAGTCTCTGCCACAGTATCATAGAAATAAACATGTGTTCTTCTCTTCTCATTGAAGAACAGGAGATATGGATGAGTTATCTGTTGCAATGGGCAGTACTGGAAAAGCTTCTAGCTGTAGTTACCAAGATTTTTTTTGTCACACACAACCCTAAGGCCCCTTTCACACGATCGGACCGTTCAGGTCCGCCTGTCAGTTTTCACGGAGGACCTGAATGGGTGCTCCATGTTAGCCTATGGAGCGACGGATGTCAGCGGAGACATGTCCGCTGACATCCGACCCCGTTCGATCCGCTAAAAGCAGACGGATGGCCCTACGTCCGGACCCATCGCTGGCAGATCGGGTGAGATCTGGCAAAAACAGACATGCCGTCCGTTTTCATCCGATCCCTCCATAGGCAGCAGCGGCGCCTGACAAGCCCCTCCCCGCTCAGTGAGCAGAGAGGGACCTGTCATCCGCCGGCTCAGCGGAGATCAACGGAGAGATCTCCCGCTGAGCCGGCGGACCGAGGCGGGGCTCCGTGGAAACGGAGTCCGCCTTGTGTGAATGAGGCCTAAAACGAAGCTTTGATCTTACCAAAAACAAAACAAAAAAAAAAAACAAAAAAAAAAATGTACCTCAAAACTCTTGCGTAAGGCATCAACACCAAGGTAAAACAGCATTTGCCAGGTCTGCTCCTCGGCTCTTAATTTCTGCCAGATGCGATGCAGACGCTCATAGAGATGAATTCCCAGGCATGTCAAGACTTCTTCTTGTGCAATGTCTATTGTTTTAGCATGCCTTTCCCTTCGCCTTAAGGGGGGAGTAGGGGGAAAAAAAAAAAAAAAAAGAAAAAAGTTATTGAGCACTTTATATACAGGTTACAAAAGTAAAGGTGAAAAACATTGAGAATTAAAAACCTGCTTGAAGTATAAATATTAAAAAGACATCTCACAAGCCAACAGATGCACAACAAAATGTGTGCATATGCAGGAGTTTACAGGAGGCCAATTCAAAGACATAGGCAGAGTTTAAACACTTCAGCCCCGGAAGAATTTACCCCCTTCCTGACCAGAGCGTTTTTTGCGATTCGGCACTGCGTCGCTTTAACTGACAATTGCGCGGTCGTGCAACGTGGCTCCCAAACAAAATTGACGTCCTTTTTTCCCCACAAATAGAGCTTTCTTTTGGTGGTATTTAATCACCTCTGCGATTTTTATTTTTTCGCTATAAACAAAATAAGAGCGACAATTTTGAAAAAAAAAAAAACGCATTATTTTTTACATTTAGCTATAATATCCCCGAAAAATATATAAAAAAACATTTTTTCCCCTCAGTTTAGGCCGATACGTATTCTTCTACATATTTTTTGGGGGAAAAAAAAAAAAAAAAAAAATCGGAATAAGCGTTTATTGATTGGTTTGCGCAAACGTTATAGCGTTTACTAAATAGGGGATAGTTTTATGGCATTTTTATTAATAATTTTTTTTTTTTACTAGTAATGGAGGCGATCAGCGATTTTTATTGTGACTGCGACGTTATGGTGGACACGTCGGACATTTTTGGGACCATTGTCATTTATACAGCGATCAGTGCGATTAAAAATGCACTGATTCCTGTGTAAATGACACTGGCAATGAAGGGGTTAACCACTAGGGGGCGGGGAGGGGTTAATCAGTACTAGGGGAGTGTTTTCTAACTGTAGGGGGGAGGGGCTGTATGTGTCACTAGACTGATCACTGCTCCCGATGACAGGGAGCAGTGATCAGTGACACTTGTCACTAGGCAGAACGGGGAGATGCTGTTTACATCGTTATCTCCCCGTTCGTCCTCTCCGTGAGGCGATCGCGGGTATCCCCGCGGCTATCGAGTCCACGGGACCCGCGACCCGGCTCACGGAGCTCCCGGCCAGCGCGCACGCAATGGCACGGCGGGGAATTCAAATGGAGGTACAGGTACGCCCATTTGCCCAGCCGTGCCATTCTGCTGACGTACATCGTCGTGCGCCGGTTAAAATACAAATACATTTATACATAACTGAACTTTATATCTGCCTATATTTACACTTTAAAAACAAAAAACACCAATATTAAAATAAAAAAATAAAAGTAAACAAAGTGCTAGGGAGCCCATTCTAGCAGGTTACATACTCATATCCTCCCGCAAACTCTGGCTCAGCTCTACCCAGGAGATGAGCAATGAAGTCCGTCTCACAGCAGACATGAATGTGTCGTTCATGTGGGCAACACCGAAGACCTTCGTACAGCGCAGCACAATAGCCCTTTTCTTTACTACAGTCCAGTTCTCCAATTAAAATGTTGTATGCTCTGAGTACTTTATTCTTGCAATCTGTGCAAAACCTGTCAAGAAAAATATCTTAATCTATGCAGTTTTTGAAGATAATAAAGGAGAGATAAAATACTTGAAACTAGAGCAGAGGCTGCCATATTAAAAAAGTTTAAGCAATGCACATAGAGCCTGCGCACATGACACTCCACTCAGCATATGATATCAATGTGAAGTCCCACAGTGTTAACCTCTTCCAAGGTGGAAACTGAGGAATAAAGGCACCCAGTTACATAAGTAAATGAGGTAGCTCTTGGTGCTCAACCAACAAACTCAAGTCTTCAGCGATAGGGCAAGTGCTGAGCCTGGCTATGGACATGGAAAGCAATCCAAAACTAACTTTACAGAATGGAGTTTAGAAAGCGGCTTACACAAAACCCAGTGTACGCCATTCCCAGGTCAGACTCCAAAAGCAAGGCTGAAGGAAGACTGTGCCAGATAATAAAATCAGAATGACTAGCTCAAGCAGCAATATAATGGTGAGACTTTACTTGAAGGATAAAATTGAATAAGAAAAAAAAAGGAAAAAAAAAAAAAAAAAAACACCTAACCAGTAAAGTTAGCCCAATTTTTTTTTGTCTAATGTGAAAGATTTTATGCTCTGAGAATCGTGATCTTTTTATTTTAAGCAAAAAAAAAAAAAAAAAAAAAAAAAAAAAAAAAAAAAAAAAAAAAGAATTGTGCAGCTCTAAGCTCTAGTGATATTTTTTTTTTTTTTTTTAAATAAACAAAGTCAGGAGAAAGTCAAAACCAGGTGCCCTGACCCCCCCCCCCCCCATAGACACTTAAAGTGGCTGTAGACCCCGCTTTGTGATTTTTACCTACAGGTAAGCCCATAAGGGTTGAGAACCACTGGTTTAGGAGATATTCACCCTGCATGCAGCTGCTGACGTCAGAGGCGCTGGCACTCTGAAGGTCCGGCTTACCGTGCCGGAACAGAGGGCTGCAGCGTGCATGCACGGGAGTGACATTATCGGGCTCCCACCACTCACAGCACCGGCAATTGCGAAAGAAAGGACAGGAGAAAGTGTCAGCCCACCCAGTGGCGACCGGGAGCCGCTGAGAGGGCTTCGTTTTAAGGGGAGCATTTCATTATGTGCTAGTATGCGATGCACATTATGCCTTTGTCTTGCAGGGGTTTTTCCTTCCTAGGTTTACAATCGCTTTAAATAGGCCATATCTTTCAGAGCACCTGAAATTGCTCCCGTTAAAAATCACTGGGGCAAAAAACATGCAATTCTTCCCTAAAAAGTGGAGTACTTTTTTGAAAGGTACATGACATGATAAAGTCAGGTCTGAACGGGCCCATGGAAAAGAATGGGATTCTTCATCTTAAGCACTGTCGAGTTTTAGGAATTATGCATCAAAAACTCAGGACTGAACAAAGGAATAAAGTACAATGAAAGACAGTATTATTCAAATTGCCCTAATATCAGCTAGTACAAAAATCGAGGGGAAATTACCTGTGTTTCCGTAGGTAATTTTCCAAAGTTTCCAAAAGACAGCTTGAATCAATTAAAACCACTTCATCACGGCATTCTTGGGACATGACTTCCCAAATATCCATCCAGTTTCCCCTATAAAGAGATGAGGTAAATTTCACTGCATAGCCTTGAATTGCTGAATGCTTACAGTTTACACACAGCCAAATTTACATTGTTACATGGTAAGCTGTCTTACTGTACAACAGAACAGTTAAATGGGTGATGAGGAACTGAATGATAGAAGCTGTGCCCATAAATTGGCAGGTAGGGGGCAAAGGACAAGTCACTAGTAATGCCTTTGGTCTTCCAGCAGCTGATCTTTCCCCCATTATCGACTTAACATGCCCTGCTCCACACGGTCTCTGTTGAGGCAGCCATTTATTAGAGGTAGAGATTTGCTTCCTAGTGTCAGAGCCTCCAGCAAAGAACAGCTAGCAGCACAGTAGTAATATTACCAAAATGTCACTTAAAGTGTTAAAGCCCATTTTTTGTTTTTTATTAAAAACAAACATGTTATGTTATACTTGCCTGCTCTGTGCAATGGTTTTGCACAGAGCAGCACCAATCCTCTTTTTTCTGGGGTTCCCTGCCAGCACTCCAGGCCCCTCTTCGGCAGGTGCCCTCATGAAAATCCGCTTCCCATGGGGGCACCCGTGCGTGCTCGCTCCTGAGTCCCACTGCTGCGTTCATTGACAGACAGCGGGACTCGGCCCTGCCACCACTCCTGTGTCACAGCTTTTGATCGACAGCAGCGGGAACCAAAGGCCGCTGCTCTTGTGCATGTCGCTGGATTGGATCAGGCTCAGGAAAGAAGGCGGGGTGGGGGTCTGCAGCACAAAAATGTTTTTTACCTCAATGCATTAAGGTGAAGAACCTTAAGGCTTTAAAACCACTTTAAATCCATTAAGACTAGCAGCCAGAGGCAGTGGTGCCTTAGATCGCTCAACTTTGATATATAAATCATGAGGCTTTAAGCATGAGTGCCTATGCATGCTCAGCTAAAGGAGTGTGCTTTTCTGAGGGGAATTCGATAAAAAAAAAAAATAAATAAATAAAAAAAAAAAGGGTACAATTACAGCAGAACCAAAAAAGGCAAAACATTTTTTCTCCATTTTACATTGAGTAAGGGATGGTTAAAACTCCTATCAGGTGTCTTCTTGCAATCTGTGTCCCATTTAAGAGATTTCTGTTCACTTCCTGTCCCAAAGCCAACAGTAAGTGAACACCCCCCCCCCCCCCCCCAAAAAAAATTAGGGAATCCATGGTTGTCACCAGAACTAGATAGGATTTCCTCTCAATGTTCTGGGGACAACCCAAAATTTTCTCTCACTTTCGATGATTACGGTAAAGAGGGTGACTCTTCCCAACGGACACAGACAGCAATGAAAACCTGACAGGTGTTCTAATCCCTCTTCCAGTCTGTCCAAACTAAAAATACGTTTCTAGATGTTTCCTATAAAAAAAAAAAAAAAAAAAAAAAAAACAAACAAACAAAAAAAAAAACAAAAAAAAAAAAAAAAAAAGCAAATTTCGGAGTTCAACTTTTACTCAGAAAATATTTTTAATATTACAAACTAATTACCAACATTCTCTTGGACAGCAGCATAAACTCACTAAGGTAAGCCTACTAAACCTTACCCTAACGGCTTTGGCTTGTGTGTATCTAGTGAATGAAGCTGGCATCTTTTATTCTTCTTGCTTTTTGGAATTGCTTCAATCATATTGCTCAGTTTAGTCCTGAAAAACAGACAATGATGGTCAAAATGTTACTTCTTTGAGATGGCTTTTTGTCAACAGCACACTAATATTTTAGAAGCTAGGCCCATGCAGTCACTGTGTTATGTATGTAAACAGTTTCTGAACCAAGACACTTTATGGTTAAGATGTAAATTAAGTATCAAGCAGGCACACAGTAAGAGGTCTTTAAATTAAAACGATATTTAACAACAAAAAACAAAACAAAAATACATGTCATACTCGACTACTCTGTGCAATGGTTTTACACACAACAGCCTGGATCCTCTTCTTCTCGGTGGAGCTACTGGCTTCTCCCTCCTGCAGGATGCCCAGGGGTACCCAAGCGGCAAGCTTCTGAACCACAGCTGTGTCCATTCACACACAGAGCTGTGGCTCGGCCACACTCTGCCTCCTAATTGGCTCGCTGGCTGCGACTGACAGCAGCAGGGGCCAATGGCACTCGTGGAGGCAAGGCTCTCATTGATATCGCTGCATCAAGAGGGGGCACTGCTGCACACAGGTTACTTTTAACCTTCATGCACAGAATGCATGAAGGTACAAAACCTTGTGCGTTTACAACCACTTTAAGCCTGTCACTTAAAAACAAACCGTTTAAAAGGTAGCATAAAGCATCAGTACAAAAACACCCTTCTGTGTGGTGGGGAAGTTGGTTTCTAAACTCAGTCTCCGTTCTAGATGACTACTTCAGCCAGCACTCTGGGATTCCAAAAGTTTCTACATCCAAAGTATGTCATGGCTCCTGCTATCTGTTGGGACTTTAAAGATACAGGGTATTAGGGCCATAGCACAACTACCATCCCCGTCACTGGCGACAACAGATCACTATGCAGAGCAGAAGAAATGCTCACCTACTTCTACTGGCCAGATAATTGAAATGATACATACACGGCACTTTGGAACGCTAAACATGGGAACATTGTACATATCCGATAAGGACTCCAGTATCCACTATAGGACCAATTCTTTACAGTGAACATAATTTCACATAAAAAAAAAAAAAAACTAACAAACATGGTAACCAAATCATTATGTGGAAATCTATTTATGTTAGCCAGAACAAGGCTCGTCAAAGCAACCTACTGATACTTGGTGACAATACGCAGCTTGCATGTGAGAGGTACAAGCGGTATGTACATGGTAGCATGCATACGACAATTTTTTTTTTATATCTATGGTTGAATTAGACACCAATTTGTTTGCCACTTCTCAGCAGCCTCTTAGAAAGGAAAATGTCAGTGTATATTAGCCGCAACATAAACCTTTTTGGCTTTACAGTGGCACATGGTATGAATTGAACAGCAATAATATTTACAGGGGAGGGAAAAATAATATGTCCCAAGCTTAAAAAAAAAAAAAAAATGGTTAAGCCATTTCTAGTACTCAAACAGCATATTTATATACTCATCACCAAAAGGTGGGGAGAAAAAAAAAAAAAAAAAAGTGTATAGGAATTTTTTTTAAAGTCAAATTTAAAATAAAGCTCATGTGGTAAAAATCTACAAACCAATGAAGAATGAAATGCTACTCACCCCCGCACATAAAACAGCGTGTACAACTTTGTGGCATCAGTCATACAACTGTGTGAAAGAGTTAGCACACCCTTTGCCCCCACTGAGAGAGGGTCCAGAGCAGGGTTTCCAGACTCCACAAGCTGAGTGAAAAGGCGTTCCACACTCCTTCGACAACCAACACATGGGACAAGCTGGGAAAGTGCATTGAAAACTTCTCGGGAGGTCACCATCATGGCAATACTCAGTTCTTGCTCGCTTAGCATGCCGTGGCGCTGCAACAAGAAAAAAAATTAAAATCTTACAACAGTTTTCTGCTGTTACTCAAATAAAAACAATGAACATAAAAGTGATACACAATCAGGGCATGGATCAGTTTCAGGGCTCAGTCACACACACACCACTAACTGGGGATTTCCTGCACTGGATGAATGCCACACATAGAAAGCAATTGTTCTCTATATGTCCTGCTCACACTGCAACAATCTCCAGTAAAATGTAAACATGCTGCATTTTACTGCAGCACACAGGTAGGCACTGCATGTCAATGCACTGACAATGGACTATGCTACTGTTCAGTGACAGTGAATGAAGTGCCCTTAAAACTTAGCAAAAACAAATTGCACATCACACCGCCACTTCTCAGCAGCCGAAAAGGAAAGCTACCTGCATACTAAATTGGAGCATTTACACTGCCAGTTATAAAGTATTTCTCTGCCAAATGATTAGGTGTATAAGCTGTTGCTAGGGAGTAGCAGTTTTTAAACTTTAGAACTTTCAGTTCTACTTTACATTAACTCATATATAGACCACGTGGGGCATTCAAATTCAAAACTGGGCACAATAGAAACATGTCAAAATGTACAAAAATATTAACATAGCACATGAAGGATCTCACAGTGTACACTATCATTTCCCCTCCTTTCTTTAATGACAGCACACTAAACAGTGGCTCTGCCCTCTAAAGGAAATAACGCATTGAAGGTCAGGTCCATGTCTAAGAATGGTCTGTACTAAATATAGGGTCAAAATAGACAGACTATATGCACACATATCCTCTAATTTTTAAAAAAAATATCTGTCAATTTATCAGCAGAGTGAGCCCTGGTTATAGAAGAAATGAAAGATCAGAGTAATCAGTTTCAGAAGGTTAACAGCTCCTAGTCTCTTTCCGAAGCAAACTAGACCTTCAGTGGGAAAAAAAAAAAAAAAAAAAAAAAAAAAAAAGTATTTTGACCAAAGTATATAAAAAATTTTTTTTTACTTTTTTTTTAATCAAAAGTGCATTTTTAAAAATTTGTTTAGATAGGTTGGCCATATAGCATTTTAAATATGTCCACCAACAAGACATCCTTATAATGCACTTCCATATTTTGAGCAATACCTTGTTATTACATCATAATGCAGCGCTTCTGTTTAAATGCAATTAAACATTTTATAGTTCATGAACAGTGTTTGTGCCTTACTGAAAGCTAGTATGTACTTCATTAATGTGCCGGTCAATTGCTGGAAAGGATTTGGTCTAGGATAGCCTTTTTCAATTTTTTTTTTTTTTAAATCAGAAAATTTGTTTATTGTGCCACCAGAAACAAAAAACATAGTATATATCAAATCGCCAAAAATGACATAGTATAAATCATATCACCAAAAATGACATGTCATCTTGGCAGAATATGCATTGTGCAAATAAAGATCAGTACAACAGTGGCGCCAGAAGAAATTGTTTTAACATTTAGAAGGAGAGCTGTGTTGTGCAGGAAAGCATGGACTCTCCGACCCAACACAGCCAATAAATGACCAACGGATCATCTAACAAACAACATTGCCCATAGTCTGCTCAAAGATATGAGTTCAACTTCGTCTAGTCAGAGGATGAATACACCTACTGCCCTGCCTCATTGGTTTATATTCAAGTTAGGTTCCGCCCCACACCAGATTGTCAGTACCCTTTATACTTGTAGTAATCTATGCATAACCAATCGTGGGGGTGCCAATCCAGGCGTTTCCAGCAAGGGTTGCCATATGGAATAGAATTTCCGGGATGCATTTCTATGCTGATATGTTAAATGCTCCCTAATAAGGATATAGTTGACCTGTTCTACCCATTGTTTTTTGGTTGGTACATGTATAGATAACCAGAACCTGGCCACCATCCTACGGGCCAAATACAATAATCTGATCACCGCTATATTAATAGGGGGAGGATATATCTCCTCATCTACCGCTCCCAAGATGCATATTAGGGGGTCCAAAGGGACCCTAATCTGAAAGACTGTGGAAATAACTTCAGTAACGCTGCCCCAATACTGATGCAATTTGGGGCAACGCCACATCAGATGAATTAGAGATCCCTCCTCCCCACAACGTTTGGGACATTAAGAAGAGTCTCTCCTACCCCATCGCTGTAGTTGTACAGGTGTGCGGTAGGCCCTATGCAGCAAGAATAAATGAGACAGTCTGTGTGATTGCGAAACAGAGGTAACCGGCCCTGCCTGTAGGCATATATCCCATGTTTCGTCAACCTTTTTTCAATCTTATCTCAGATGAACCCTTAATATTTTTTTTTGAGTTTGGGGAACCTCTTTGGAAAAAGGAAGCAGTGGGAAGAGAGCAACACTTGGCAAATGCCATCCTTATAGTTGTCAGAATCCCACCATTTCAGACAACCAAAAAAAAGATGGTCGTCCTACAATTATAACACAATCAGATGGGAGGTCAATCAGCTACACCTCAAGGAGTCACTAAAGGTACTAGAGGAACCCTGGTTGAGAATGGCTTGTCTAGGTAAAAAGTGGTTTTAAAAAGGAAGGCATTTTTTTTTTTTTTTTTACCTTAATTCAGTCTTACCCTTTCCTGTTCAGCACCCCCAAATACTATCCCCTATATACTTACCAAAGTCCTATCTAGATTCAGCGCTGTGCCTGAGAGAAGCAGCGCTGCTTCTCTCTCTCCTCACAGGCTTGTTGACAGCAGCGGGAGCCATGGGCTAGTCTACCATTTAAAGTGTTAGTTCACCTTTTCATTTTTTTCCTGTAAAAGCTGAACACCATACACCCTCCCCACACCCTGGTACGTGCTATGCTTACATCCAATCATGCTGAGCCATCAGTGGCCACGCAGTCAGTACAGCTGTCTGGGGATGTGAAATACCCACTCTTCTCCCTCTTTTCTGTGCAGTGCTTCTAGGACCAAAATCGAGCAATTCACTGCGCAAATGCTGACTAAGAGGGAGAAGAGCGTGGATGTCAAATCCCTTGACTGGCTGCATGGGCACTTACAATTCAGCATCACTGGAGGCAAGTAGAGCAGGGATCAGGGAGGATGTATAGGATTAGTTCTCATTTTTTGTATAAAAGTAACTTGGTGAATCTGCCAAGAAGCTAAACATTTGTGTCCAAAGTCTCGAATAGAAACTGTATTCCTCTAAAACACAACTAGATCTGGTTAGCACTGCTGACATGGTTTAGAGTCAATGAAAATAATTCTACTACCCAGGTATGCTGATACAGCCTTATAAACAGCCTTACAGTGTTATAAACAAAAAAAAAAAAAAAATGCTAGAAATGCTATATACAGTACTGTATATGAAGAGAATAACAAATCTGTTTAGTAGCGTTTAGCATTTAGGAACTCAGCATTTTGTTCTGCTGGAAAAATGCTCCAAAACACACTACAAAAAAAAAAAAAAAAAAAAGGATTCTGTTCCTAGATGCTGAAGCTCCAAAAAAGTCTAACAGCCTAATGTAGTGTGCATGGAAGCATAGGATATTTTGCTTCTAGAAGCAGAAAAAAATGCTAACAGCTTCTAGGAACTTTAAAAATAAACACAAACACACACAAGTGTGCATAGAGCCTTCAAGTTTATAGAACGTATTCCCATCCAGCAAGACAGTGAAAGATTTCAGGACTTAAAGTGGATGTAAACCCGCACATATACCCAGTGACGTGACTGGCCTCAGGAAATAAAAGATGTTCCTGTTTATCTACAGTTGTCCTTCGCCTACATCCATTCAAAATGTAGCATTTACACAGGATCTCTCAGCTCTGAAAAGCAGAGGGCGGAGAGCTAAAGTTACATCAGTAATGAAAACTGAGAGCTGATTGGAGGGAAGGGACAGCCCCCCCCTTCACGCAACAGTTGAGGCTGTCAATCTGCTGGAGATTCCTCCACAGTCACCATTTTTCTCTTGGTGTCAGTAAAATGTGTTAGAAGTGGCTCACGCTTATAGTAGAAGAATGAGGCTGCGGACAGAAATGACACTTAGTGCTGTGGATTGAGACAAGCACACACTATAGAGGGATACGCTATGTTTATATTTCATGTCTGAGGTTTACAACCGAGAATGAAGCAAAAGGCCCACTTTGGTCCCCGCCTTAAAAGGTTAAATTATATTTTCCATACCTGGACAAACTGCTTAAGCTGCAAGGTGTCACTCTGTTGTTTATCAAGTTGCAGCATATTGTCGGAGAACTCCATCACCATCTGGGGGAAAAAAAAAAAAAAACAGGTTATTGCGACGTCTTGGGATAAATCTACTCCGTTCTGTCTGGAGTAGTTAACAATTCCATGCCAAGAAATGAATCCGTAAAACAGCCCAGCTTTTGTTAGAAAATTTCACTTTTTTCACTGAAAGTAAATTGCGTAATGCAATTCATAACCAAATTGGTTTAATTGGGGTTCCACTTAATGGTCCTTCTAGGCTTTGTTACAAAGAGGATCAGATAGAAAAAAAAGATTCCTTGTTAGATTGCCAAACACTCATCTCTGCACAAGAAGATATACAAGCATGAATTTGCTGAAACTGGAGCAGACAAAATTTAGAGCAGCTGTGCATAGTGAAAAATCAGCCTCTAGTTTCAGAATTGTCAGTTAAAGCGGAGGTCCGCTCACCGCTGCAAAAATTAAAAGCCAGCAGCTACACATTCTGCAGCTCCTGGCTTTTAATAGGACACTTACCTGTCGTCCAGCGATGTCGGCACCGCAGCTGATGTTTCAATCAGGTGCTGCTGTCGCCATTGCCAGTAAGAGAACCCGATAGTGAAGCAATACGGCTTCACGTTGGGTCCCTACTGCGCATGCCCAAGGCACCGCTGCTCTCGCCTACTAGCCCGACAGTGGGGGGGAAGGGGGAGGGAGCCAAGCTGCTGACTTAATTCGCTGTGGCCTGGTTTCCCGGAAGTGGGGACAGGGTACCTGTCACATGTATCCGCTCCCCTCCCCCCGAAGGTACCAAATGAGGCACTGGGGGAGGTGGGTGAAGGAGACAAATGAGCAGAAGTTCCACTTTTGGGTGGGACTCCGCTTTGAGAAGGAAAGCTAGAATCTGATTGGTTGCCATACACAGCTGCTCCAGTCTTAGAAAATTCCCCACTTATAGCACAGGTGTGCAACAAACAAAAAAAGGGCAATGTAATCAAAACTAGAAAAATTAGGCTGCCATCTAAAGATAACTGCAGGCAGAACACAGCAGCTGAACATAAAGACACGATCCATCCACTGAAAAAGCCCATCAAAAGTGATTTAAAGGAAAACAGTAAAAGATAGGTAGGCTTGACACTCCTGAAACAGCTAGTTGTCTGGCTGTCATTTTAACCCTCTAGTTTCAATGCTTTCCGAGACACTGTCTTAGAAATATTAGGCCCCTTTCACACTGGGGCGGTGGGGGCGTCGGCGGTACAACAGCGCTATTTTTAGCGCTGCTGTACCGTCGTTCTTGCAGCGGTATTTGCCCGCTAGCGGTGCGGTTTTAACCCCCGCTGGCGGCCGAAAAAGGGTTAAAATCCCTCGTACAGCGCGGCTATAGCCGCGGTATAGCCGCGCTGTCCCATTGATCTCAATGGGCAGGAGCGGTGAATACACCGCTCCAAAAAAGCGGTTTGCAGGACTTTTTTCACCGTCCTGCCTGCGCACCACTTCAGTGTGAAAGCCCTCGGGCTTTCACACTGAACAGAGGAGGCTGTTTAGGGGCGGTATTTTTAGCGCAATACCGCCTGCAAACCGCCCCAGTGTGAAAGGGGTCTAATGAAAGTGAAGAAATCCATATCTGCATATTTGCCTTGGATTAGTGGGTCAAAATTAAAGAGTAAGTAAAGTCTTCCTTTTAAAATTGTACCTACAGGTAAGCCTAGTAATAAGGCTTATCAGTAGGTACTGTAAATATCTCCTAAATTTGCAGCGTTTAGGAGATATTTACTATATACGCTGCCACCGTCGGAGCATGCACACTGAGGGGACATCCAACTCATGCCGTTTCTTCAGGGCCTGTGCCTTAACCGGCGAATCCTGCACGCATGCGTTGGCGTCTTCGGCCAATCAGCGCCAGAGCCTGCAAACCCAGAAGTAACTCCGGAAAGATGTCAGCCCTGTCAGGTATGTGCCAGTGCCGATTCAGGGCATCGTTTTAAGGTATTCCATAATGAGCTAGTATGCGATGCATACTAGCTCATTATGCCTTTGTCTTGCAGGTTTTTTTTGTTTTTTTGGTTGGAGGCTTACAACCTCTAAGTTAATCCAGAGGGTCAGTGTGCAAGTCTAAGCCATTTTTTTTTTCTTCTTTTAAATGCGTTGATGTGTTTTCCCAGTGCATTTTTGGGAGGTGTGTTGTTTATGCAGGGGAAACCAGCAAAAGTGTCACGGAAACACATGCACTGCATTTTTGATGCATTTTCCCTGTTTTCATTAAAGTCTATGGAACCAAAAACACAACCCGTTGCATTAAAAAAAAATAAAAATAAACGCCCTGACCCTGTCCAAAAAATGTACCAGTTGAAAACACAGATGTGAACATGATCCATAGGAAATCATTAGATGGACTGTAGTGCATTTCTGCAAAACTGAAAAAAAACTCTTGAACCTAGCCTTAAAGTGTATATCAAGGTAAAATAAGGAAAAAATTTGGGCTACCACTTGTTATCAGTGGCACATTCAAATGAACCTGGCACGAGTCAAAAATACATTTTTAAGCTCGATACACACTATACAATTCCCTTTAGATTTACCAAAACCGTATAATATGAGGTCAAACCTAATCAAACACTTTTTATCCAATCAGGCAGTCCCTTGCACTACATAGTTGAAGGTAAATCCAAAAGAAATCGACCAACAAAAAGTTGTATAGTGTGTATCCAGCTTAAGACTGGACAAACCATCTCTTTAACCACTTAAGCCCCAGACCATTTGGCTGGCCAAAGACCAGAGCACTTTTTGCGATTGGGCACTGCGTCACTTTAACTGACAATAGTGCAGTCATGCGACGTGGCTCCCAAACAAAATTGACGTCCTTTTTTTCCCACAAATAGAGCTTTCTTTTGGTGGCATTTGATCACCTCTGCGGTTTTTATTTTTTGCGATAAACAAAAAAAGGTGACAATTTTGAAAAAAAAAAAAAAAAAAAAAAAAGCAATATTTTTTACCTTTTGCTATAATAAAAAAAATAAATAAAAAAAAAATCACAAGCAGCTTTTTTTGATTGGTTTGCGCAAAAGTTATAGCGTCTACAAAATAGAGGATAGTTTTATGGTATTTTTATTAATAATTTTTTGTTTACTAGTAATGGCGGCGATCATCGATTTTTATCGAGACTGCGACATTATGGCGGACAGATCGGACACTTTTGGTGCTATTTTGGGACCATTTATATAGCGATCAGTGCGATTAAAAATGCATTGATTACTGTGTAAATGTGACTGGCAGTAAAGGGGTTAACCACTAGGTGGCGCTGTAGGGGTTAAGTGTGTACTAGGGAGTGATTCTAACTCTAGGGGGGGGATAGGCTATGTGTGACACGACACTGATCACCGCTCCCGATTACAGGGAGCGGTGATCAGTGTCCTGTCACTAGGCAGAATGGGGAAATGCTTGTTTACATTAGCATTTTCCCATTCTTCCTCTCTGTGAGACGATCGTGGGTATCCCCACGGACAGAGTCCGCGGGACCCGCGAACACACTCCCGGAGCTCCCAGCGGGTGCGCAAGCCTCCTCTTAAAGGGCAACATACAGGTATGTTAACCACCTCAATACAGGGCACTTTCACCCCATTCCTGCCCAAGCCATTTTTCAGTGCTGTCGCACTTTGAATGACAATTGCGCGGTCATGTTACACTGCACCCTAATGAAATTTTTATCATTTTTTCCCCGCAAATAGAGCTTTCTTTTGGTGGTATTTGATCACCTCTGTGGTTTTTATTTATTGCGCTATAAACAAAAGAAGAGGGACAATTTTGAAAAAACACAATATTTTTTACTTTTTGCTATAATAAATATCCAATTTTTTTTTTTAACAAATTTTTTCCTTAGTTTAGGCCGATATGTATTCTTCTACATTTTTTTGGTAAAAAAAAAAAAAAAAAAAAAAAAAAAAAAAAAATCGCGATAAGCGTATATTGATTGGTTTGCGCAAAAGTTATAGCGTCTACAAAATAGGGGATAGATTTATAGCATTTTTATTTATTTCTTTTTTACTAGTAATGGCGGCAATCTGCGATTTTTACTGTGACTGCGATATTGCAGCGGACATATCGGACACTTTTGACACATTTTTGGGACCATTCACATTTATACAGCGATCAATACTATAAAATTGCATTGATTACTGTGTAAATGTGACTGGCAGGGAAGGGGTTAACACTAGGGGTCGATCGAGGGGTTAATGTATGACCTAGGGAGGTGATTCTAACTGTGGGGGGAGGGGACTGACTGGGGGAGGTGACCGATCAGTGTCCCTATGTACAAGGGACACACCATCGGTCTCCTCTCCTCTCTGACAGGACGTGGATCTGTGTTTACATGCACAGATCCACAGTCCTGCTCTGTTACCCGGCAATCGCGGGTGCCCGGCGGACATCGCGGCCGCCGGGCACCAGGTCCCGAGCGACGCAGCGGGCACGTGCCCCCTAGTGGCTCGGGAGGGCGATAACGTCATATGACGTCCGCCCAGAACAAAAGAAGCCTCGTCCAGCCGTCATATGACGGTGGGCGGTGGCTTAGTGGTTAATCTGCCTGTACGTGCCCTTCTGGCGCAGTGTATCTGCATGAGGCGGTCGGGAAGCGGTTAAAAGGCCAAGACCCTTATATGTTTAGGATTTTTTTATGGCTAGCTTCCAGGGTGGATTTGATTTAAATCACTAGTAAAAAGGCTTGATTTGAATCATAATTTTTAAACAGCAACTCATCTCTGTCCCGGAGCAGCTCTTCCTGACCCGCTGTTGACTCACCGACAGTTCCATTCACTTTATTGGGACGGCTGGTGATGCGGCAGTGACACAACAAGGTGAGGGACGTGGCAGCAGCAGGTGAGTGGATGCCCCCTATTAGGCGCTGCCATGATAAATCTGTGACAGGTACTCTTTAACCACTTCAATACCAGGCACTAACCTCCCTTCCTGTCCAGGCCAATTTTCAGCTTTTAGCGCTGTCACTTTTGAAATGACAATTGCGCGGTCATGCTACACTGTACCCAAACACAATTTTTATCATCATTTTGTTCCCACAAATAGCTTTGTTCTGATGGCATTTGATGACCTCTGCGATTTTTTTTTTTTTATTTGTTTATCAAAAAATAAAGACCGAAAATTTGGAAAAAAAAAAAAAAAAATAAAAAAAAAAAAACGTTTTTGTTCGTTATAAAATTTGTAAAAAAGTAAGTTTTCTCCTTTACGGATAAGCTGCACTGATGAAGCACTGGCAGGCATTATTAATGGGCACTGATTGGCATATCCCTGGTGGTCTAGGGTGGCATATCTGTTGGGGTTCCTTTGTGGGCATCCCTGGTGGTCCTGCGCTGATAAACAATCAGGATAGACCCCCCTGTCAGCAGAGCCGCCGATCGGATCTACTGGCGTCTGTTCGATAAACGGCTCTTCCCGTTTACATCGTGATCAGCTGCTATTGGACACGGCTGATCATGTGGTAAAGAGCCTCCGTCAGAGGCTCTTTACCAAGATCGCTGATGCGGTGTGTCAGACTAACACACTACACCACCGATCGCCACAGTCATATGACGCCCAGTCAGGATAACTGAACCACTTCCCGGCCATCACTTTGCTATAGGCCAGATGGGAAGTGGTTAAATGTAAGGACTTATTCTTGCTGGTAGTTGAAATCTTTACAAAGTGAAGTGAAGGTTTCCAATTTAGAATAAGCTGTTATGATTGTAAAACAGCAATATTAGAACCAATTCAATCATAGTTTGTATTGTCCATAGATTTGAAAAATGGGATAAAGGAATATTCCTGAACTTTGTTTTTATATCTCATGGTTACTGTGAAATTGTATGAATGCATCAATGCAGTACATGTTGTTATCTCAGCTTGCATTCATTGAATGAGTTTACCAAAAAAAAAATTTAAATATTGCAGAATATACAGCCTCATGCTACATAACTGAGCCCCATTTCATGCTGAATAAACTAAATTATTAATGTATCTTAAATAGAAAACTTTAGATAGATTTTTACTCAAAAAGTCAAGTATTAAAATGAATTTGATAAAAAAAGAAAAACAATTAAAAAAAACAAAAACATGATATAGATATATAAAAGAAAATATCCAAATTTATTTATATTTTTTTTTCAATTCATTGATTTTTATCCACCCTGCTAGCTGCAAATTCTGGCTTGTGTGAAGCCTGCCCAAAGGACTACAGCTGCACACCAGTCTTGGTTACATGTATCACAATTAATTTGTAAATCATTACTTTTGTTATGGTATGGGAAAGAATCTGGCTTTTTCTACTCATTGGGAAGTTGTAATCAAATAGCCCATGCTTTCTGGTATGTCGGTCATATGATTCATTACAATTTACATCAGACCATGTGTGGGGCAGGCAGTGGATCCAGAAGTTATATTATGTCTGTTAATTTGACATTGCATAATTTACAGATCATCTCTATTCAAAAATGGCCCATGTATCGCTGAATACTATGGTTGTATCAAAGAAAAGAAAGCCAGACCACATAATTTTGTTGAATAAGCACTGATCAAAGACAAAAAGCTCCTCACCAGCATCTTTAAGATAGTTACTTCTCTTGGCTTGTTGCAATAAGATTTTCATGCTCATCTAGCTGCACAGTCAGATGTGCACATATGTCAAAGCAAAAACCTTACACGTAAATGAGCTCTGAAATTGGCCATATACTTGAAGATCAAATGTTTTGAAATGCATTATACTGCGCAAGTATAAAACACAAGTTTAGCAAGGGTATGAATGGTGCCAGTTTTTAAATAGTACTGATTCATATATCTGCAACACACCAAAGAGTTTGCCTTTTTTTTCCTTAACGTATCCACACATGCTAAAGTGCTCATTGATTACAATGGCAGCACGTGAAAACACAGAAAATGCACATACAATGTAAGATAAGCATTTACTTGCCGGCTAAAGCCTTTACCATCAGTACTGTATACCAAGAACAAAAATCACACTGCAGGGGATTGAGCAGCTTTTATGGCATTACCTTACCTGCCTGACATTCCAATCCTGCAGAATTGCTGAAAAATGTTAATATTATTCTAGTGGAAGGTTCTCCTTACTATGATCACATGATGAATCTCAATACTATAAACTGAAACCCCAAAATTCCTTTAAAGGTGAAGTCCAGCCTGAGCTTGTTTGGCTGGGTATTTTCCTATGGGTCACATGAGTACAATTCGTTTTGCTCTCCTGTGACCCGTTTTCAGCAGAGAACGGTCTGGAGTGCGCTCTCTGCTGACTTCACAGGAATCAGTCCGCGTCATCCCGACAAGGAAGTCTGGATCCACCAGGTGCCTGGACTGATGCCTGTCTCAGCCTCTCAGAGAGCTGCTGAGACGGCCGCTCCCAGCCCCTCCACAGCTCAGCGCTCCAATGAGCAAGGAGGAGCAGAGGGAAGAGCTGCTGATTGAAAGTCAGCAGCTCTCCACTCAGGGATCTGTGAGAACTGGGCTATCGGCCCTGTTCGATCGCTCTGTTCTCAGAGCAGAGGTGGCCAGATTCCGCATCCACCTAGGTAAGTATGAATGATGGGGGGGGTTAGAAACAAAACACATACTTCTCTTTTAAACCTGCAACTCCTAAACCAAAGATGAAACTTACAGTATTAAAGGATAAGTTCCCCTTTTGACAAAGAAAAAAAAATACACATTTTTTTTGGAGGTAGAAAAAAAAAATGTGCATTTTTTTGTTGCAGGAGCTTGGAAAGCATTGCACCAGCAGATCACTGATGCCATGCAGGTCTCCTGCAGACCTGTCAGTGTATCTGCTTCCTCGTATGGGCAAGCCGATAAGCGCTGACAGGAAGAATCAATGAACTACCACGACGCTCAAAGCTGACGGCCGCTAAGGTTGTCAGGACTATCAGTTTTCTATTCACAGAACACACTATATAGGGCACATTTAAGTATGCAGGCATCTGGGGTAAAGCTGTTCACAGACCATCCTCCTCACCACCAGGTCCCACTGCTGTCAGTCTGCAATCTTGACTAGGAAGACTACCCTGCAGTAGAGCGATTTGAAAGCGAGGCTTGAAGCGCATCGTGGAAGGGATGACCATGGTGGTAGAGAATTGTTTATGTAGGCAGCTTTACCCCGGATGCCTGCATACTTAGATGTGCCTGTTTTAATCGTCAACCATGTGAGTTGCTAAATGTTGTACCTTCATTAAAATGTAACCATATTGCTATGCTTGTATATCAAGTCAAAATTTATTGAAAAAATTTGCTTGTCTTGGAAAACGCTCACAAACCTAGTTGCTCTCAAACCAAGGTTTTACTGTACTTTAAATCAAAAGGACACAGTCAGGGAGGCCACTCCTCATTCAACATGCCAGCCACCACTAAATGACATTATGATCTGGACTATATGACAGTTCTATCCAGGCTGACAGCCAGTACCCCCTCTGAAAATTTTAGGCCAATGCACTATGGTGCATTGCCTTTGTGCACGGAGGTGCCATTCAAAAGTAATGTAGCATGGATCACCACAATGCAATCATGCAATTGAAAATGCCATGCACCTCAACATCCAAAACGCAGAGAAAGGGTAAAAGGGTTAGGAAATAAAAGTGTAGGGTTTACATTTGGTAATGCTTTGTAATTTGCTCTGTGCAAGATCCCACAGCGTTCTATTATTGAAGTACATCCAAGCTTTAGCGTGTGGGCAGCTATTAGTTTTGACTGCAGTGAGTGGTGTGATGTGCCTTTCAGCGCATCAGTTTCCTTTATTTATTTTTGTCAACTTTATTTGAAGTGCACAAAGTGACACTACATTCGTGTGTCTGCACAGCAGCGTGGCAACATGCAGTGTTTTCCTGTGAGCTGCGATAAAATCGCAGCTCACTGCACCACACCTCCAGGCTTCATTGCAGTGCAGATGGGGTACATAGAAAATAATTGCTTTCTATGTCTTCTAGCAGCGACTGGCATTCTTCCAGTGCTGAAAAAGGCCAGTGTGTTAACAGGTGAACTCAAAATTGCTGACAATTCATTCATACCCCAAAGATTTTTTTTTTTTTTTTTTTTACAGAATTGCAGTGCGACTAAATATCTCTGAAGTTGTCTAAGGACTGTGGTGCATTACCACCTTCATTAGACATTCACTAAAGTGGTTTCTAAAATACCATTTAGCATGGTTTAGGAAAACTCATTTTAAGAGGTTAGTTCACCTTTACAATAAAATTTGCAGTGCATTTAAAGGGCCCCAGTACCAGAAGTTTACTAATAACATTGTAGAGTAGACAAATGACACACTTTTAAAGTGATTGTAAAGTCTAGTTTTTTTCTTCAATAAAAATAACAAACATGTTATACTTACCGCCTCTGTGCAGTGGATTTGCACAGAGCAGCCCGAATCCTCTTCTCGGGTCCCTCTTTGGCTCTCCTGGCCCCTCCCTCCTGTCGAGTGCCCCCACAGCAAGCAGCTTGCTATGGGGGCACCCGGGACACATCACAGCTGTGTGTCCATTCAGACACGGAGCTGCAGCCCAGCCACGTTCACTCTCTTCTGATCTGCTGTCAGCCAGAGCCAATGGCGCCGCTTCTGTGTCAGGAGGCAGAGTCTGATGGCCGAGACATTTGTGGACATCGCTGGACAGAGATGGGGCTCAGGTAAGCATAAAGGGGGTGCTGGGGCAGCTGCTACACAGGTGGTTTTTGCATCTTGAATGCATTAAAATGGTTGTAAACCCTGTTACACCACTTTTACCTAGAGGTAAGCCTATAATAAGGCTTACCTGTAGGTACCGTGAATATCTCCTAAACTTGCACCGTTTAGGAGATATTCACTGTATCCGCATGTGCCGAAGTCATCAGAGCCAGAGCTGCCGAGCACGGCTACTGAAGAAACGGCACAAGCGGGCTGTTTCTTCAGTAGCCGTGCTTGGCGGCTCTGGCACGCATGCGCAGGAGTGACGTAATTGTGGCTATGGCTAATCACAGCGCCAGAGCCCGCAAACCCATAAATGACTCCAGGAGACATGTTGCCATTCACAGTGATGTACGGAGACTGCTGCAATAGCTTTGATCTAAACTCCTTCACAACTCCTTCAAGGCAGCTGCTGTGCCCGCAAGGCCTAGTCAAGAAATAGTATTCTGCTTGATTGGCACCATCCTGCATTAAATCTAGGATGGGTGGTACGTTGTGCATGTCCCCATCATCACAGGATCTAGTGTGGAGCTGCTATATTGCTTGGCCATAACCTCCAGTGTGCAGTGTTCCCCTCTAGACCCATCTTGATGGGAAGAACCAGGGGCATGATCAGGAAAATATTGCCAAAGTGCAGATTATGGTTGTGCAATAAAGCAGTTTCAAGCCAATTCAATGTACCATCCATCCCAGCCTTCATTCACCAATCACATCATTGGTCTGCAGTGACTTCCTAAAAGTGACAGTGGACCGTGACAGTGGACCATCCCTGCACAAAGTGAGTCAGCGCTGCCACTTCCAGTCTCCACTAGAGGTGCATGTGACAGGGCGACAACTTACCAACCACAAGTCTTGTAACTTACACCTGGATAGGAGAGGCGCAAATAGAGGAACTGATCACCTCCATTTTCCTCCTGTAGCTTTTCAGCGGCTACAGGAGGAAAACGGAGGGGATCAGTTACTCTACATGTTGTCCCCTTCTCTCCTCCTCTTGCCATGATTGGGCTCCTATGTACACCACCGACCTTCCCTCATCCCCTGCAGATCTGCCAGGTTCCCCCCTCTCCCCTACTGGCTGCTGCCAGGGATGCTTTCAGGATGAAGAGAAGGGCAGGGACATATTTACCGGCCCTTCTTTGTCTTAATTAATAAAGTCATTCATAACTCTAAAGACATGCTGGTAGGTTAATCGGATCCTGTCTAAATTGGCCCTAGTATATGTATGAATGTGTGTTAGGGACCTTAGGTTGTAAGCTCCTTGAGGGTAGGGACTGATGTGAATGTACAATGTATATGTAAAGCGCTGCGTAACTTGACAGCGCTATACAAGTGCCTGAAATTTTAAAAAAACGAAGGCACGGTAAACTAGGATGTTGGGGTCTGTGTTACATTCAGTCAGCTCTGGTCTCTTCTGGGTGCTTGAGCAATACGAGTACCGTACAATGAATGGGTGGGGGGGCCTTGTTTATTACAGAAGCATTAAAAACACATATACAGTAAAGTATAAGGCCATCAACCTGAATAGAAAGGCCTAGCTACTTTCTGGATTTGGACAAGCACACCTGTACTACATTAATGATTGGCTGAATTTACACAACTGATTTAAGGTGTCTGTTCCTTATCCTCTTATAGGGTATATCAGGCCTTTCTATTCAGGTTGATGGAATTTATGGATTTTAGCTATACTGTATATGTTAGGACTTCACTGATATCTGTTTTTAGGAGCGAGTGCTGAAACCTGTGCTCATGTACTTGCGGATACTAATTATTATTGTGCGGTGGGATTCTAGCCCATACAAAAAGAATGGGCTCAAATCGCACAGCAAAGAATTGCATGCGATTTGAAAACGGAATGCTGTGCGATTCCTCTCAGAATCACAAGGTTTCCCCCAGCGCTCCTGTGCAAAACCAGGCACAAATAACAAGCCTGGGTTCACACAGGAGCGGTGCAGGAAACCACATGCGATTCGAAGAGGAATTGCGCCACATTCTTGTTCAAATGACATGCAATTCTTTGCTGTGCGATTTGAGCCCATTCATTTTGTATGGGCTCGAATCGCACCACAAAAGGTATCAGTTTTAGTCATTGAAAAATGTGCATGAGTTTAGCATCGACATGGATATAGGTGCACCCCTAGTATATGTGTGTTCTTAAAGTGTAAGTTCACCTTTACAGAAAATCTGTAAGGTGAACTTACACTGGACTACCCCCCCCCCCCCCCCCGGTCCCGCTGAACTCAAGTGGCGTGATCTTGCGCTGTGACACATTGTATAGCCGATTTACCGGTCCAGGGCTTTGAAATCCCCGCGGCTTTCTCTCCTCTTCTCCCCCTGCTGGCGGGACAGGTTCTGGTTGGTTGGTCTAGGCTCTGAAGAAAGGGGTTCTCCCCTGAAACGCGTCAGCTTGCCCCATCTACCTGATGTCCGGTCCAGGGTTTTTTGATGTTTGATTCTGCTCACCTGCAGCTACTGTCTATGCCTGATATTTCATGCTCGTTTGTGAGTATTCATTTGCTGTTTTAACTTTTTTAATAAATGTTACCAGTGGTAATGAACTAGGTCGGTGCGCCCTCCTTTCTTTCCTTTTTTTTGTAGTCTATGAATACCCATTATTCTGAGGAGAGCTGCAAGATGACAATTACCACTGAGGCATTCGGTCATACCACACATTGAGGAACCTATCACCTGAGCGCAGGAGAGATTTCTGGTTCTGGTTGGTTAGTGCCATCCATGTGATGGCACCGACTAATTAGAATGCCTTCTATACGTACCTGTACAAAGTACATTTAGAAGATTAAGCCACGGGGATTTCATATCCACAGATCGGTAAAGCAGCTGCACGATGTGTCACAGCGGAAAATCGCAGCACTCAAGGTCTGCAGGACCAGGGGGGATAGAGAGAGGGTCCAGTGTAAAAAAGTGGTTACAGCCCCCACCTGTAACTGGTCACTGCAGCAAGCCAACACATATAAAAATAACAGACATTTCCACGTTCAACTTACCAACCAGCCTGTGACCAACCAAATTGACCCGTCGAGCAGTATGCGTCAAAGAAAGGGGTTTAGTTGCACACATTTGCAATAACATGCGTAAGCTACAGAGACCCAGAAAGGCACAACAATGGAAGCACATGCATTTAGATGAACAGGTGGAGGGCAGTTAAATTTGCCAGGCAACGCACTGACACTTTTACCGCCCTGGTGCTATGGGCTGGGTGTTCAGTGTGCCCCAATGCCTTCAAGAAGCCGTGGGCTCCCTTCTGGTTTATCTGCCCTCCACCTGCCCATCTAAATGCATGTGCTTCCATTGTTGGAGACTTACAAACTAGAGTGGGGGTCAGCAACCTGTAGATTGCGGACAGGTGACTGGTAGATTGCGGTCTGGGCTTGCTGACTTGTCATTCCAGAGCATCAAACTGAGTGCAAAGCAGAGGGACTACTTGAAGTTGGAACTGTAGTAGGGGGCAATAAGCTGATGCCTCCTCTGTAGTGCTAGCTCTTGTCCCATGCGGAGTGATATCACCTGCACTCCACCTCTTATCCTGGCTAGCAGTCTGCAGAGTGGTGCCAGCAGCAGGAAAGAAGAGATCCTCAGGTCAGTGTGAAGCAATACACTGGGCATAATAGTATAGGGCTGCTTTCACACTGATGTGCTGCGGTTTACGCACACCGCGGGTGCAGTGTATTTGCAGCCTTCCTTCAGGTTTGCTGCATTTAGCCATAGATTTCTATTATATCCTGCAGGTTTGGTGCACTTTCTGAAATTAGCTCATTCACAAGTAGAGCAGGCACTGCTACTCCTCAAAAAAGCGATCCTGGTGTGTTTGACAGGTGGTGATAGTTTGCCTCCTCATCACCGGATTTAAACCCATGATTGCCATGCAAAGAATGTGATTGCAACACGGTAGTTAGAGGTTTAAAGTGGAAGTAAACCTCCCTATCATTTTCAGCCAAGGAAGCTGCCATCTTTGCCTCTGCTTAATCTACAGCTGCCATGGTGCTGTAAGTGTGATCATGTATGACACCAGCCATTGGATGGTTTGACAGTTTGGTTGAGAGCACAACCAATGGGAGTACTACATTTCTCCAGCACCTGCAGAAAATTAAACCTTTATGGATGGTTTTACTTCCGCTTTAAATCAGGTGTGAGGAGGAGACACAGGGGTTGATTTACTAAAACTGGAGAGTGCTAAATCAGGTGCAGCTCTGCACAGAAACCAATCAGCTTCCAGGTTTTAATGTCAAAGTTTAATTGAACAGGCTGAAGTTGGAAGCTGATTGTTTTTTTTTTTTTATGCAGAGCTGCACCAGATTTTGCACTCTCCAGTTTTAGTAAATCAACCTCACTGTGTCTGGTGATCTTTGACTTCTCCCATATTGTTCAGGTAAGATCTCCACCTCTATAAGGTTGCCTATCCCTGAACTAGTGTTTAGGTCCACAGAAAACGGGGTGCCTTGCCGGGGCTCTGCATTTGCAAATGTGTGCAACTAAACCTGTATTTGATGCATACTGGTTAATTCGGTTGGTCGCAGGCTGGTCGGTAAATTGAGCGTGGAAATGTCTGTTATTTTTACGAGAGAGTCCAGTGCAAGTTCACCTTACAGATTTTGTGTACAGGTGAACTTACCCTTTAATGTTTTAAGCATGTGATTTTTACCATACAAATTATCTCACTTGTGTGCTGACAAAGTCCAACTTTTATTATTTTTTTTTTTACGTCAGGAGGAATCCAGACAGTTTTTAGGCTTCACAGCTGCAGCATTTAGTGACTTCACTGTTGCATGCACACTGCACCGGCGGCACGCTGATGCAAAGCGCTGTGCTACAATCATGACTACTGTGCGCCGTGGGAGAGCGGGGACCTGGAAGGAAGACTGTGTAAAGTTGGAAGTGGCTGCAGCAGTGACAACACACCACTGAGAAGGGGGAGAGGCCTTTGTTGGAAAGATAAGTGTCATAATGTGCTAGTATGCAGCACATACTAGCATATTACAACATTAACCTGTTCTCAACTGCTTTGAAAAATAGATAATTCCTGAAGATTATATTTAAAAAAAAATAAGGGGGGTGGGGGGGCAAGGAGGATTAAGAAGCACTTTTGTCGTAACATGGTAATGCTTCAATGGGGTTCTGGTGATGGGGTTTAACAATATAGAAAATAAAGACATTACAGCTACACGTATTTCCAGAAAAAAAAATGGAGGAATAATAAAAATGGCAGCAGTAACACTAAGCCTCTCCGGGGCAGTCGGTACAATACATGTCAGCTGTGGTTGGGGGAAAGTTGACAGGGAGAGGCCTAGTCATGGCACAGCGGGCTCTGCTCTCTCACGAGGCCGGCCTGAGGCGCACACAAGGCCCGTTGGCCAGTACGAGGCCTCCGCTCCTCGTCTGACGACCTGTCCTCTGCTCGGAGAGCCCTGGCTTGTGTGGCCTTCCGCCTCATGTGTGCAGCCAGACGCCGCTCGTCATCCACTCACCGTCAACGTGTCATCGATATACAAGGGAATCTGCCTGGTATCGAAGGGGAATTCCTCCTCTCCGTCCCTGCAAACCGCGACCAGCCTCGCCATCTCTGCCACTTCTCGCAGATCCTGCCTGAACCACAGCAGATTACAGTGTCGTAAACAGCGAGTGGACACCCCGCCCTCAAACCCCTCCCTAGTCTGTTCGTCCGCCGCCGCGGATTCGACACGTCAACGACGCTTCCGTATGCGAGCCGGCGAAGGCCGAACTAGAAGTGCCAATTCACCTCACGTCAATTACTAAGTTGGGATTTTTAAAGTGTCGGTTAGAGGGCCGTTTATTGAGAGCGACTAAGCTGTACGGGGAAAATGAAACGAATTTACTGCTTGGCGAATCTGCGGGGCTCTGCACACGTCCTGTTTGAATGCCAAAACTTTATTTTAACGAGTTCTAGTGGAAATGAACAGAAAGTTCCAGTATTCAAATACTGCTAGTTGAGCTGTTTTCCAGTCCAGTTGAATTGGTTTTAACTGTTGCAGCGCTTTGCATTCGTTGTGGCTGGATTTAATTTAGTCTGCCCTTTTTTTTCCAAGTATTGTCTATAGTATACTGAGCGTTTATGGTCAATTAAAGAAGAGCTGACAGTTTCATCATACGGCGTGTTTATCTAGCCCGTATACTATTTACTGCCATTTTACCAGCCCGTGGGTGGTGTGCAGCATAGTGCGGTGGCAACAATTCACACAGTCAGGTGCAAAATAAACTTGTATTGCAACAACAAACCTGGCGGGAGACTGCCCACTTGGGTGCACTCAGTTTCCAGTGACATGAACAAAGCATTTTCCAGCCAGCTGCCAGACTGATAGCATCTGTGGAAAGGGGCAGAATGCAGCTTGGCTAGCACCCAATCGGGAAGGCATTCAGAAGAGCAGCAACCCTACGCTTTCTCTCCTCATCAGGAACCTCTCCCTACCGCTGTTAGGGCTCGTTTTACACTTGCTTTGGCTTCAACAAACATTAACAGCTAGTTTACACTTGCTTCAAAACAACGCTTCAGACAGGCTTTGTTATAGCTCTTTGAACGCCAGTCAAAGCTCCTGTCACTAAATAAAATGGTTAGCTTATAGTCCTGTTTACACCTTGCTTTTGCTTTGGCTTCTCTTCAAAAATTATACCTCATGTAGCTTTAGTGGTGCTTCAAAGCATCTTTAAAGCCTCCATAGAAGTCTATGGCGAAGCTCGCTTGAAGCCCCACTAAAGCCTCATCGAAGCCCAACCAAAGCCTCATCAAAGCACCAAGCAAAAGCAAGGTGTAAACAGGACTGTAAGCTAACCATTTTAATTAGTGACAGGAGCTTTGACTGGCATTCAGAGAGTTTTAACAAAGCGTGTCCAAAGCCATGTTTTGAAGCAAGTTTAAACTAGCCCTCACTGTCCCTAACCTGTCCCTACATTGCCAACTTGCAAAATGCAAGCCGGAGCCAGGGCCCTAAGTAGGCTATGCCCAACCTGAGATGGCCACTCAAGCCACATGAGGAGGCAGCATCCAGTAGGACAGATTCCCCAGTGACTCAGGAAACCATAGAAGAACTCTGTTCCTCTCGACTGCTTCTCCAGCAACAGTGCTGCTGCGGAAGAGGTACCACCAGCAGTGGAGAAAGTATACTGTGTCGGCTTACAAGCCTAGCTGGTAAAAATGGGACTTGTTGCCAAAGTTATTAATAGGAAAGAAATTATAGGGACAGTATTTTTTTAAAGGGTGCATTACCCCAACATTTCATATTCCTGATATGTGTCTGTTGTACCACATACCCCTGTTAAAAAGTATGTAGACAGGTTGAAAATGTTTGTGTATATAGTAAGCTGATCCGCCGCCAGCCCAGGCTAAGGAAAGGATTAAGCATATTTAGCTCAGTTCTTGGGCTTTTGGTTTCGGTGGGCCTACATGTTATATAAAAAGGTGGACAGCTAAGATTGGGGGAGCCGGAGAACATGACATGGGTATTGGTGGATTGTAGACTCACCTGTGAGCGCAAGTATGGTACTGAAAAGACTGGGATTCAGGGAGAGCATCAAAGTCATGGACATTGCCATTATAGACTCTCACCTCACGGAGGTATGCCTGGGCCACTACACTGTCTTAGGCTTAGGGAAAGAACGTTATTAGTTTTGTACTGTCATGCTGCATTTTAACAGTAAAGTTGCGTTAACTGTTCTGAGCCTAGTCTGAAGTTATTCAAAGGGGTCCAAGTTGGTTCTGGCGTATTTCAAAGTACCTGGGTCTGTATTTGCACTATAGGGTATGAAGTAACACTACTACAAGAAGGTTAACTCAGAAAGGACCAGAAGAGGAGTGTAGTTGCTATGAGTAACTAAGCAAAGGTACAAGCAACCAGTCATTAGGCGTGGTACCTATTGAGGTGGCAGGTCCACCAGTAGAGAGGATTCCGGTATTCTGGCTCCCTCCCTAGCAGTCTGTCTACTTTGGCAACCATGAGCAGACTAATGTTATGGAGATCTATGGCCTAGTCATGAGGAATGGGAGGGAAAGAGTTAGGCGAGAGCACGCATGAGGTCCACGCTAGGTGGAGCGGGTGCAGACTCAGCATGTCCCTCCCAATACAACTTACAGTGTCTAGTGACATGGGACAAGTCACTTTTCAGAGGAAATCTGCATTTATTACTGCACACAGTGAAGGCTCATCTCTAAGTCAGGGAACTGTATTAAAGTGGTTGTTAATCCACATGTACATATTTATACTATCAGCGCTGTCTCTTAATGCAGTGTTCCCCTGTGTGTGTGTGTGATTAAAAAAAAAAAAAAAAGCCAATTATACCTAATTTCTGTGTGCCGATTGGCGCTCATGTGACAGGCCGGCTCTCTCCTCCTCCCCTCCCGACTGAAGTCAGTGGGGGAATCTCGGCCCCGCCCACTGCATCTGTCAGACGGGAAGAGGAGAGAGCCGGCCGGTCACGTGAGTGTCGATAGGCGCTCAGAAATGAGGTATAAACGGATTTTAAAATAAAATTACACACAGGGGTACACTGCATTAAGAGACAGCACTGATAATATAAATATGTACGTGTTATTCCAGCAGCAGGAGGGAGCACTGTCACTAGCTGACAGTCAGGGAGGACAGAGGAGGACAAGAGAGCTGCAGATGATGGAGGCACGTAAACTGACCACGATGTCAGGGCTCAGCACCCATGATTCACCTTGGTCAGTTTACAGAGGGGAGGGCAGAAACTGTCAGGATCAGCCAGGTATTTCAGGTGATACAGGAGGCCAAATTACATAGCACAAGCACTGTGCTGTATAACATGCTTTAAAGGGACAGCAGGATCCTTTTTTTTTTTTTTAGGTTAACAAACGCTTTAATTTTACATTTTTCACATGTCTCTGCCTGGTCCCTGGCATTGATGAGCATGCTCCACACGAGAAGTATCCATACGAGCACAGGCTCAGATGACCCTACCCCCAACAACTATCCTGTTATCTTTATATTGCTTTCTTTGTGTGAAATACCTGGTGATCCAGCCAGTCCCTATCACGTACCTGGTGAACACTGGAATGTTGTGGAGTCCTCTCTTGAACCTCCTGCCCAACACTCCTGAAGGTAGAAGAAAGGAAGGGTGACCCCTGGAAGTCGCACATCTATGCTGTCCTGCTGCAATGAATGAAGTGGCAACCTCAGCCTGGACTCAGACCAGGCCACGCTCCCAACGCATTTCACTCCGCCCCCCGCAGCTTAGTCATGGGGATCATTACCCCTAAAGGTGGAGACAGAGAGTGTGAGGGCATCGAGTGGCATAAGTGTCAGAGTAGCTGGCTGGCGAAGTCCGCTCTTTAGGTGGATGAAGCTGGGGATTGCAGTCCTAAGAACAGGATACTAAAAGAGCTTGGCACCAGGGCAGGAGATGGAAGCAGAGCCGGTTTACAGGCAGCGACCAGCAGCAGCCGGGCAACAAGGGACCGAGTCAGCAGGCAGAGCAAGTCCAGGATGCAGGCCAAGGTCGGTAACAGCCGGGCAGCACAGTACAGAATCAGCAGGAAAGACAGGTCCAGTAAACAGGCCGAGGTCAGAGAGTTCAGATTAACAAGGTTATGCAGGAGCAAAGGCAATGTCCAGGGGAAAGCTGGGTCATATACAGGTAAGCAGGGTCAATGGATCGGGTCTTAGGAATACAGGTACAAGCTGAAGACCATTCAGAAACTGCTCATGGTAACAGACTAGTTTAAATAGGTGACTGGGCATCAAATACACACACTAATTCTTATGCACACGTGTGCACGCGGCTATGTGTGCAAGTGTGCGCATGAATGCGAGCATGATGAACTGGAATAGTACACTTATTGCCTCTTTGCTTAGAAGTATTTGCATGTGAGCAGTGCACACACACACTAATATGAGCATAAGCCCACACTGGTTTTGTGGTGCTGGTCATCTGGTTTACCTTACAGCCCCAATGCTTTCCTTTGATAAACTGACCACACTTGGCATGAGCGCACATTTATCCCAGCATGGTCAGTTTTGTGTCTGTGCTGGGAGCTCAGCCTGCCTGTCCTCCAGTGGTAAGACTTGCTTTGACGTACCCCCCTGCACAGCTAATCACTAACCCCCCCCCCTGCAGTCACCGCTCCCAGCTCTCCATGCAGATGAGAACAGAGGCCATGTGATCAAGTCAATGGTGTCAGTTCGCATATAATCTCTCAGGCACTTGTAGAGTGACTCTCCAATAGCTACATGAGCTACTTTTAATGCAGAATTGAGTGGTTTGGCTTCTTAGACCATAATGGAAATAATTAATGGAAATAATTAAATCAGATCAGTTAATTTCTGCGACAGGTACAGCCAGGTATTTTCTAATTTTTAAAAAAATATTTTTTAATAAATACAGCAATACGGAATTACGCTATATGGATCGTTTTTTCCTCTTTTTTATCACATACACATGCGGTTATCTGTCCGGGAGTTACACTGTAGAGGGGGGATACTGGAGTCTCCTTCCCTTCCATCCGTGGATGACCTTCCTGCCCTAAAGCTGGGAACCAGGGAGATATTGTAACTCTGAGACCGGGATCACATTATTTTCTGCACGCTTGTACCCCTGCAGGGGTGAAACGCTCTGGTGAGTGAAAGCACAAGAGGGGAGCACGGTCACTTTTGTCAACACGTTCTTTGCTTATCCCTGGAAAATTTTCACTCATTGAAGGAAGCACTATGTCACTTTATATGGACACTGATTTCTGATTTTATTATTTTCTTTTAATTTTTGGGGCACTATTGGCTAATACTCCATATGGACACTCAGTTTAAATAATTTATTGGATATCATTTACAGCAACTCATTTAGCTTATATGTTTGCAATTTATACCAGTGTTGTTTGACAGGTATTATTCACATTAGCTGATTCTATTTATTTATTGACTGCATCTCTTCACACACACCTTCACATATATATTTCCTATTTATATTTATTACACTTTTTTTATCTTTTACCTTTTGCATATATTATAATTTAAGCACATGTCACTTTTTCACGTGCTAGGTAGTACTTGGTCTCTGCTGTTTATACATAGTTTGTACACCTTACGTATATGATATATATATGTGTGTTTGGTGGTGAACACACCATCAATAGTTACATACACATATGTTTTGTTAGTAAGTACAGCGCCATTTCCCTTTTTAGGTTTTTATATTTTCAGTCAACTGCAGATAGGAAGCATGAACAAATCATTGTTAGGGCAACACTAGCCACAGCCTTTTACATGTAATTGCAGTGATTAGCCATGGATAGGCATGGTTGTGCACCCATGGAAGCAGACAATTCAGGTCAAGGGCAGCACATCCATCCCTAACCACAGGTAATCACTCCATGTGCTATTACATATGAAAATCTGTGGTCAGTCTGTCAATGATTTGTACAGACTTCCTGCCCACACCTGATAAAAAAACACCTGGCCATACACACTACAAAATTACACTGATCTGGGTGGTGGTGTGCATAAGCCCTAAGCCTGTAGTAAAGTTTTGTATATGCTTATGTGACAGGAACAATGGGGCAAAAAGGGACCTAAAACTAACATGCAACTAACTCTTACTAAAATTTGCATTGTTAGCACACAAAATAAGGAATATTTCCGTATTATCGAAGCCAATGGGGGCATAGAAATATATGTGTGTTTTATATTTTTTGAATACACCCGTACACTATACTCATGTTTATGCAAGCACCAGAATATACCCCAGTATAGCCACACACAGCCATTCATGGCTATGGGCGGATGTATGCAGCATCTGAGCTTTCCAGGCTAGGGAAATGTGCCAGTTTTTTTTATTTCATGAGCTCAGGCACCTATGTGCAAGATGCCTTATTCTTCTGCAATACAAGTCTGTCTGAGGACACTTGTGCTGAAGGATGTCAGCATGGGGCATTGGAGTATGAAAGCAGGAAGCAGCTTTTTTTCACTGAGATGGATGCATTTCCAACATAACATCAGTCATACATTAAAACATGCAGGGGTATAAGACTATAAAGAAATAAAAAGGTGTGAGACGTTAATTAGGTTATAAAGGTAGGGGAAACTATGGGCACAGTCAGAGGGAGGATATGGTAAATCAATGAGAACCTCAAGACTTAGAGAAAGGTCACCAACAATGGGAGTGATTTTACATGGAAGGCGCACTGAACAGCAGAAAGAGGATCAACCAATAACTCACCTGTCACAAGAGGAAAAAAAAGACCCACTACATTATGGGGCAGAACAAAAGGAACCACCCTTAGGGGAACAGTCCGAAGAAGGGACCTAAGACAACAGGGCCAGGTTATAAAGACTGACTGGTCTTCAAGGAAAGGCCTAAAATCTTGTACCAATGAGTCAACTAGGAACAAGGGCTGAGAATTCCATGCCTACGGAGGTTGCCTGACCAGAAAATCAATTGCAAATAATTAGACTTACCAGGAAAAGCTGTATCGGCAAATGCATGACAGCTGTCAAGGGGTGTAAACTGCCTTGTGACACCAGCAGAAAACCCAAGAGGTTTTATCCCATAAGGTCCATAGGTCTCAAGGGAAAGGGTTTGTGGGATGCACATTTCTAAGGTATCCAACCCAATCTGAAACGGTTTGACAGATTAAGGTCAATGCCATCACAGGGCAGGGGGCAGAACCTGCCAACTCGAATAGGGTAATAAGGCTGGATTCCAGCTGTCAGTCAGTAGAAGGTGAAAAATGTTAAGCTGTCTTGTTAAGATGGGTCATTGGGAGGTCCACAGTGGGTAGAGACCAATGTTAATAAATTGCCTCTTATAGGGGAACAGTTCCAAAACATTCTCAGGTGGGGTCTAGAACCCTTCATAGTGCTTCCAATTTACATACAGGACATAGAGAAATACCATAGAAATACCTCTAATAACAGCTGTAGTAGGAAAGGTCCTTGCAGCAGTAGGAGCTCTTAAAGACCCAAAGCTGTAGACAGCAGACTTATCTTCCAAATGGAGGATAGTATGCACTCCATCAATAAGGTCTTAATGACCTTTATCTTCAGAAATATTAATTCAAGATAGTCACAGTGTCTAATGGCCTGGCCTGTTTCAAGGCCTTGGGAAGAAAACAGACTTTGCAGGCAATTATGCTGTAGCGCAATATGAGCGCTAAGGTCAATTACAGCAAATTATAGGGTGATTAGGCAGAAAAGTTCTGAGTGAACATTGAGGTCAATGATAACATAGAAGGAAACACAGCCTCACCTGACAGAACCAAGGGGAGTGACCTGACAGAGCGGGAGTGCAATGATGAAGGCCATTATAACTGTAGGATCACCCCTTTTCTAGATTGGAGAAGACTGTTTCCTCAGAGCATACGGATTAGACACTCCCAGAATTGGTAGTGGAGTATGGGCTGGGGTGACCCATAGCAGTGGGACTGTCCCCTCTGTTTCTATGTGCAGACATGTAACATTCTGTAGTGGTCTGGTGCTTTAGCCTGACCAGCCTTGCTTAATAGAGTGAGTCTTCAGAGGCAGTTTCATGCCAGCAGCCATGCCACGGCTGTGGACCTGTTAAGTGCTCCGTGGATAATTTTTACTAGTACACAAAAGTCTAGCCACAATGCAGAGCCCAGTGCCTCAAGAACACATTCCAGGCTAGCCCTGCATGTTCAGCCCAGCAGGGTCTGACACCCTAAAGTCTGTGTCAGGTCACCTGTATCCAGGTGACAGATGCACCCCGTTGGGGTCAGGAGTGCACCGCTATGATAGTGGACCCTAAGGCTGACTGCTGCGGATGGAACTCGGGGTGGTTCAGGAAAGCAGGTCCCCTGGAGCACCAACACGGATCCCACAGTGAGTTTGAGCATAGATTCCCCAGGGTGCGGAGTCTAAGAGCCAGCAGGTGTTCACCAGAGCCTCTAGTGGTGAGAATGGACTGGGCTGCAACTGGCTCCAGGTCGCAGCCCCCAGGGTCTCGAAGCTCACGCTCACGGTAGGCTACAGGAGGATGGAGAGGAAACAGCAGCCCAGGACAGCAAGGGATAGTAAGGAGGTAGCCAAATGTCGGGGCGAATAGCAGACAAGGATAACAGAGAACACAACAAAAGTCAGGGTCACAAGCAGACAGGGATAGTCGAGAACGCGTCAAATGTCAGGGTCACAAGCAGACAGGGATAGTCGGGAACACGCCAAGATCGGTAACAGAGACAAACTTAGAGCACACGTCAAACAGGAAGCCAAACACACAATATTGCATGGCAAGGCAGGCTTGGAGAATACGGTGTTAAATAGTGGTTCCTGTTGGGGCTAGGGTGGAGCCACACAGAGGGAAGATTACTTAAGCATGCAGGTGTGAGAGTACAAGCCTCAAGGCTGATACACAGACCAGGTAAGAGACAGACAGGTCATGAATGTATTACTGCAAGGTCATGACAGTCTGGCTTAGGAAAGGCCTATCCTTATAGGCCAATCCTTATAGTGGCTATGCAGAGACCAGCTCAAGCAACAATGTAGAGTGGAATCTTTTTTTTTTTTCTACACAGATTTTATTGATAATAATTGTAGTATACAGTTCAACAAACTGATAGCTGTACAGTAAGAAACAAAATCAAGGTCAAAACAAGACATAAACAGGGGTTCCAGCTTTGTTACATCACATACTGTACATAACGGCATATAGCTGAAGGTAGGTATCGAAGCTTAAACATAGCCAGGCAGGTGGTGTGGTATGAAGATACAAAAGCCAGGTGTAGGAATATGCCATCTACGTAAAATCTCGCCTGGAGCCCAGAGAGAAACAAGGAATTAGGAGAGGGGGTAATGGTATTTGAGAACAGGGGAGGGAGGCTGGGGGTGTCATGCTTCTGAAAGGTGAAGGACAGTTAAAATCTAGCGGTGGAGGGCATGAGGGAAGTATAGTATCAGATTATAATATGTTCTCTATGGCCAATGGGGTCCTCCTTGCTATGAGCTCTTCCTGGAGACAAGTGCAACCAGCCAGTGGAGGGGAAGAAAAAGAGAGAAGGAGGGAGGGGAATGGGAAGGAAACTGGGAATCAAGAAAGCACTCTGGTGGAAATCCTCCTCAGTCTTCCTTTTCTTGTGGCAAGGGGAAGTCGAATAGACCAAATGCGCTGAGAGAGGTAACAGGAGGAGGGGGGTCGTTTAGGTATCAGATGTATCGGTTGGTGCAATTGGCGGGGTGTAAGAGTCCAGGGATTACTACGCATGCACCAATGGCGCGTTGCCGCAAAAGGAAATCCGTGCCAACTGAGCATGCGCCAAAGACGCCTCAGGGCGCTAACCCGCACTTGCGCAGAAGACTTGATGAAAAAGGGCAGGAAAATGCACAGGAAGTGACCTCAACTTGATGGAAAAAGGCGGGAAAATACCCAGGAGGCACACAGGAAATGACATCAACCTGATGGAAAAAGGCAGGAAAATCCCCAGGAGGTGCACATGCTAGGTAGAGCGGGAGGTGATCCGGGAATGGCCTTCCTTTTTCTTTTTTGCCAGTGTCCCATCCTGCTATAGGCAGCAGTATTACTTGACATTATCAGAATCCTTGTGTGCTTCAATATGAATATTGAAAGAAAAAATAAGTGTTTTTACCCATAACATACACCTTTTTGTGTGAGGTAGTAACCCATGTCCAGACCATTTTTTTTTATGTTATAGTTTTGAATAGAGTGGGGAGGAATTAGAATCTTAGGTTCTTGCTGTTTTTATCATCATGAGGGAGAGCTCCCCTTAATTATCATTCAAAACACAGGGTAGTACATGGACAGGCAGTGATGGGATTTCCAATGGGGGGTATGACTTCAACAAAAACACAATTTAAAGCCCAACTAAATATTTACCGTAGTTTAATCAGCAAAATACATTCCAGGTGCATCAAAACAAAAGGTGTTCAAAGTATTATAGAAAGTTTTCTTTTAATAAGCAGCCGCACCTGGAGTAAATAAGCCTGTCCTCTGCCAGCATGCTGCATAAAAGGACATTTGTGTGGATGTATCCTCTAGGAAACCCAATCGCATCAGCTCCTGATGAGTGGGAACATACCCACGAAACATGTCGAGCTTTACATTTATGATGCCCCAGCTACATCCTACATGGAACCATTGTTACCCTCCGTTTTCCTCTATTACATCAACTCTTTCCTTATTTAAGAAATGCATATTTATCATGTGGGTGCATGTGTTGGTATCAGGCTTGTTATCGCTAGCAATACTACGCCTTATTACTGCTGTATTTATATTTATATTGGACCCTGTGCTGCTACACGTATATACAATTTTTACTACATTTATGCTATGCTACATTACCTATGCATATATTTATGAATTGGTTACAGTATATGAAATGATTACTCTTTTATTGTTTGGTACTCCTTATAATCAATAAACATTTCTTAATGCATTTCTACTATGGTCTATCTCCCCTCCACTACCCAAGCGCTTCATTTAAAGTCCCAACTTCCCTTTTTATGTGTTTGTGTGGATGGGCGGTCTCTCTGCAGAGGTCCAACATACCCCCTACTGAGTCAGAATTAGAGTTCTCCAATCAGCAGGAAGCGTGAGCTTTGCTGTCTGTAGAAGTATATATCTGACTCAGAGTGAAAATAATGAAGAAATGAAGAGGTGAACACAAAGTATTTTATTTATTTATTTAAAAAAAAGAAAAAAAAAAAGATGGTGTTTCTTTGGTAGCCAAAAAGGCTACCATCCCATCACCTGTTCTGCTTGAACCCCAGGAGTAGATAAGTGACCATTCTTCATTTGCTAAATGGTTTACTTGTTGGGCTAGTCTCCTAGAACATTTATATCATTCTTGATTATTTGATGAAACACGTCTTATTCTTGTTTTTCTTTTCCCATGTGCTTATGCCCTTAAATTGCTATTGGCCCACTGTAATGGCCTCTCCACAGACCCTTCTTTTATGACTGGTAAATTTTGCCATTTTCATTGGCCCCAAATGTTGCAGCTTTCTGTCTGTCAATTGCATTCCCGCTCACTAAATAATATTTAATACCGTGATCTCCTATCCTACAGCGACGATATAGGGGTTTTCCCTTCAACTGGATGGCAGACAACACTCTAATAAAAAGGTACAAGGTCCTGATCCTAACATCAATACTTAATGAGTGGATGACATGAAACAAACTTGCAGCCAGTAAAGTTAAAATATCTGCCATTTTATAGTAAATAATCGTTTAAAGCCAGTGACTTACTATAACCCCAATTCCAAAAAAAGTTGAGAAGCTATGTAAAATCATTATAAAAACAGAATGCAATGTTGTAAATCTCATAAACCCATATTTTATTCACAATTAAAAACACATTAAGTGTTTAAATTGAGAAAATGTACCATTTTAGGTACTTTTTAAATTGATGGCAGCAACACGTCTCAAAAAAGTTGAGACAGGGTCATGTTTCCCACAGTGTAGCATCCCTTCTTTTTTTAACAACACTCTGTAAACGTCTGGGAACTGAGGAGACCAGTTGCTGAAGTTTTGGGAGAGGAATGTTGTCCCATTCGTGTCTGATATAGGAATCTAACTGCTCAACAGTCCAGGGTCTTCGTTGCCATATTTTTTGTTCCAAGATGTGCCCAATATTTTCAGCTGGTGAAAGGTCTAGACTGCAGGCAGGCCAGGTAACTACCTAGACTCTTCTACTACAAAGCCATGCTGTTGTCATAGATGCAGTATGCGGTTTAGCGTTGTCTTGCTGGAATATGCAAGGCCTTACCTGAAAAAGACTTCATCCAGACGATGGGAGCATATTCTGCTGTAAAACCTGGATATATCTTTCAGCATTGATAGTGCCTTTCCAGATGTGATAGCTGTCCATTCCATACGCATTAAGTTAAATTGCATTTTTTCGATGGCAAAGCTAACTGTTTTCACATACTGTACAGTGATTTATGGAAGCATTCCTGAGCCCATGCAGTGGTGTCCATCACAGAATCTTTCCTGTTTTTAATGCAGTGCTGTCTGAGGGCCGAAGATCATGGGGACCCAATATTGCATTTTTGGTCTTGTACATTGTGCACAGAGATTTCTCCAGATTCTCTGAATCTTTTTGATGATATCATGCACTGTAGATTATATAAAAAGTCTTTGCAATTTTACATTGAGGAACATTATCCTGAAATTTGCTTGGCAATTTTTAGATGCAGCTTTTCATAGATTGGTGAACCTCTGCCCATCTTTTCTTCTGAAACACTCTGAATCTCTAATGCCACGTACACACGAGCGGAATTTCCGTCGGAAAAATCTTGGATGATTTTTCTGACGGAATTCCGCTCAAGCTTGGCTTGCATATACACGGTCACACAAAAGTTCTCTGAACTTTCGTCTATCAAGAACGCGGTGACGTACAACACTACGACGAGCCGAGAAAATGAAGTTCGATGCTTCAGAGCATGCATCGAATAGTTTCCAAGCATGCGTGTTTTTTTGCGCGTCGGAATTGCATACAGACGATCGCATTTTGGATAGGAACTTTTTCCGACCGAAAAATAGAGAACCTGCTCTCAGTCTTTTGCTGGCTGGAATTCCGCCAGCAAAAGTCCGATGGAGCATACACACTGTCGCATTTTCCGACCAAAAGCTCACATCGGTCTTTTGCTGGTGGCATTTCCGATCGCGTGTACGGATCATTAGATGCTCTTTTTATATCCAATCTTGTTACTGACCTGCTGCCAATGAACCCAAATTAGTTGCAAAATGTTCTTCCAGCTCTTGCTTGTTAGTAACACTTAAGCCCCGACACGTGATCGGATTGTTGGCCAACAAAACCGTGGAATTTTGTCCAAAGGGTGTTGGCTCAAACTTGTCTTGCATACACACGGTCACACAAATGTTGACCAACAATTACGAACATAGTGACGTACTACGTGGTTTTTCAGCTCTTTAGTGCCACCCTTTGGGCTCCTTCTGCTAATTTCGTGTTAGTAGAAGTTTGGTGAGTGTTGATTTGCGCTTTTCTTTCCGTGTTTTTCATTTATCGCTTTTCATTTCGTGCTTTTCAGTTCGTTTCTGAACGGCCGTTCGTCAACCAGAAATGTTGTGGAATCAGAGGAGATAACATGTTATTTATTATTGGCCTTGGAGTTATTGCTTTGGCATTATTTTTTTGGTGGAATAATGATTTGATTTGGTATATTTTCTATATTTTTGGATGCGTAGATTGCACTTTTTGGTTAAGTTCTATCGGCAGATAGCATGTCTAATTTTATTTGTTTTCTTTTTTTTTAATGCACAATAAAAAAAAAATTGTGGAGAATAATACTTGGCTATGTGTTTTACTTCAAATGACAGTTTGGGAGTTGGCAATTACATTTAAAAAAATACAATGTAAAATTGACAAGGGACACCATCATAGTTGTATCTTTGATCTTAAAAACTATGGGATAATGGTGTTGTGGTAACTTGCCCAAATAAAAAAAAAAAAAAAAAAATGCATAAAAATATTATTCTTGATATCACTAGAGAAAAAAAAAGCCTTTGAAAATTTATTTCAATAACTTCATCAGTGTCACCAGCAAAGCAGCTTCATTATTATCCCATTAAAGAAGAAGAGAATTGTGTGCTGCATTTCGAGATTTCATAATTTGCCACGTCACGAATGTTAATTCTCCATTACAAATGCTAGTTTACAAGACCGACTGCCTCTGCTTCCGAGCATGCGCGTTTGTACCTTGGACTTTTGTCTGACGGACTTGTGTACACATGATCGGAAAATCCGACAACACACATTTGTTGGCGGAAAATTTGAAAACATGCCAGCCAACGTCTGTTGGCGGAAAGTCTGATAACAATTGTCCAATGGAGCATACACACGGTCGGATTTTCCGACAAAAGCCTGATATCCAACATTTCCCGTTGGAAAGTCCGATCGTGTGTACGGGGCTTAACTTTGTAACCGTTTTCTGCCCTGTTCCAACTTTTTTGAGACATGTTGCCGCCATAAATTTCAAAATTACCTTTTTCTTAAAATCTTTTTTCTTAGTTGAAACATTTAATATGTTTTCTATTTCCTATTGTGAATAAAATATGGGTTCATGAGATTTGCAAATCATTGAATTCTGTTTTTACACTTCTGTTTAGTGCTATAAAATAAAAAATATATATATATAAATTTACTTTGCTTCTTTGTCAATCCTGTTTCTTTTCTGATTGCTTTAAATTTTTAAGTCTTAAGCCACGTACACACAGACTTGCAGACTTGGTCCGGCGAACCGGACTCCGTCGTACAATTCGATCATGTGTGGGCTCCAGCGGACTTTTTTTCCCAAAAGTCTGACGGACCTAGAAATAAAACACGTTTCAAATCTATCCGACGGACTTGAGTCCGGTCAAAAAATCCACTCGTCTGTATGCTAGTCCGACGGACTAAAACAGACGCTAGGGCAGCTATTGGCTATCAACTTCCTTATTTTAGTCTGGTCGTACGTCATCACGTACAAATCCGTTGGACTTTGGTGTGATCGTGTGTAGGCAAGTCCGTTCGCTAGGAAAGTCCATCGGATAGACCGTCGGACCAGACCGGTCGAAAAGTCCGCTCGTGTGTACACGGCATTAGGCCTCATTTACATACGCATACTTAAGCGAATAGCTGTACAAAGATTCCCGCATTCACATGCAGGCAGTCTCATTCATGTCTTTTGGGACAAAGCCGCTGCTCCCAATTTGACATCCGTGTGGGTGTGAGTGCATGTCCCCGAACGCAGACATTGTGAGTTTGGGGACACACACCTGCATGGATGTCAAAATGGGAGGGGCAGCTGTGTCTGTGCAGCAGATGCATCCCAATAGATGTGGATGGGACTACTTGCATGTGTATGCATGGAACACATGTGAATCCTGTGCGAGCCCTTGTTTGGGTGTATGCCCATGTGAATGGGGCCTTATTATCCTATCTTCCATCTTCATTTCTTCTTCTCTCTAGTACAAAAATTAAAAGTTGCCCTTACCATCCTGAAACAAAAAGCCCTTAGTAACTCATCTTTAAATTTTCCTTACTTCTTTGCCATTCCTCTTTCTTCTCTGATTGCTTTTAAATTTCAGGTAACACTTATTATCCCATTTTCCATCTTCATGTCTTTACCTTTCTGGAGCAAAAAATAAAAGTTTCCCTTAGCATCCTGAAAAAAAACATTCCATTGGTAACTGATCTTTGCAATAACTGGCTTGAGAATAGAAAACTAACCTGTGACCTATTACTATAGGCTATATTTCTAGTGTGATATCATTTGTAAAAGCAGCCTGTCTTCTTTACAAAGACAACATATTTGTCAAAAAAGTAAGGTACATGTTACTCAGAATGCATTAGAATTATGTTTCATTTTTAAGTGTTAAATTGCTACTTTCCTGTATTTGCAAGCTATTAGATGGTCTACACCCAATTTACACGTTGCACAAAGAAAAATGTACATCAGACCGTCTAAAAAATATATCCTTTATTAAGCAATGATCTTAAAAAAAAAAATAAAGAAACAATCACAGAAGCTCTGAAAACAAAAAAAGGATGATTCTGCAAACACCAGCCATTACAAATGAATAGGCATTTCAAATTTGTTACCAAAGATAACAGAACTTTCTTATTTTTGTTTTAGGCTACGTTTGTACTCTGCATTTCAGTGCATTAAAAAAATCTTCCTTGCTACATCTTTGGTGTGATTTCCAATAAAAAACAACTTCCATGGGGAATGACTGGTAACATACAGTATCTAAAACACACAACAACTATACCACATGAAAAACACAGTTCTAAATGTAAAATGTAAAATAAATATCTACAGTGCAATACTACCAGAACTTAACACTAATATTTTTGATGTGTAAAAGGTATACTATCAAGCAGTTAGAAAACATATAAAAGACAAGCATAAAGAGAGAAAACAAACTGCTGCTGTGCATGGTGTCAATTGTCATGTTCACGATTCCAGTTAATATGTTAGCGATCAAGAAGTAGAGCAACTGATTTCTGTTGATAGCTTCAATAAGACATTGATGAGCTTCCTTTTTGGAGTCTTTGGTAGGAGTAACCTTTTTGATAGAGGGATGTGAAGAGTTTTGTATGTTCCATGTGCTTTGTACATTACTACCAGGAGTCATATACTCTGCAAATGCCAAAATGAGGTCACATATTAAAAATGAACACAGCCAAGCCACACACTGGCCAACGATCCATAAGCAAAAAGGCAAATTTGCCATTCTACGGGACACAGGTTCCACATATATTTCAAGCACAATAATGCTGATAAACAACACAGAAGACAGAATTACCAAGCTGCAAATGGCTCTGATCCATTCCTTTACCAATATCCTTTTCTTTAGAACATATAGTCCAACTTGAACTCCGATCATGTATATTCCAACATAACCAATTACAGAAAAAATACCTTCTCTGTTGGCATTTAAAAAACCAACTCTGGTGCCTTGACCGTCACTGCCGTATAATAGAAAACTCTTGAGATCAGTCACTTCCAAAAATAACTGATAGCCTATAATGATGGTGGCAGCTACAAACCAGATTCTTTGAGGTGGCACTAAACTCAGCAGCAGCGATGACAATACCCGAACAATTGCAAGAGTGAAAAAAAAGTTCCAGTGGACACCATACTCCGTTACATGTTCTTGATAGTCGATCGCTTTTACACTTATTAGCCGGGCAAGTCCTAGAACAATTAGTGGCCATACTGACAGAACCTGTTTTTTTACATGTGAGCATGCCACTCTTTCCTGTGTTCTAGCTTCTGGAGAAACAAGAGCGTTCCCAAAGATAAAGCATCCAACTCCAATGTCCATCACCCCAGTTCCGTAAGTCTCTGTTTTCGCATAGCGCCTGGGGAAGATGGGAAAATCCACACCAAGTATGGAAACTGCAGTGAGTACATTAAGTGACACACGCAAAGTTGTAACAGCTGGGACGGTCCCATTCCCCACGTGTGCATTCAGGAAGGACTGGCAGATATTACGAAGGGATGCCTTTATAGACTTATTTCTCTTTGTGCTTATGCAGTAAAACAGCACTAAGCAAAGTGCCACAATACATAACAAAACTATGTGTAGGACATCAGAGAAGATTGTGCATGACAGTACCAGTGGAAGTACCAAGAGAACGTAGTCAATGAAAAAGTCACCTTTCCATGAATTACTTATCACAGAAGTTTTACGGTGGAGGCAAATAAACAACAATCCTCTGAATAGGATGGAAAGAGTCGTTACACCCAAGCCTGATGAGATCTCTGTAATGCTGGTCCCGTTGAGATTTCTTATAAATGCTTCCTTAAGATGCTTTGATGACATTCTGTGGTAAAATAGGAAGATTAATGTTGTAAAGTTAGAAATCTAGAATTAAACCATACCTAAAGTTTCCTCTATGGCAGTGGTTCTCAACCTTGCTAGTGCCGTGACCCCTTGATAAAATTTCCCAAGTTGTGGGGACCCCTAACAGTAAAATTATTTTCGTAGCATGAGTCCCTTCCACTCGTGCAGTAATAAAACCCCTTATGCCATGTACACACAGGCGGACTTTTCGACCGGACTGGTCCGACAGACTTTCCGACGGACTTTTGACGGACTTTTTAACGAACGGACTTGCCTACACACGATCACACCAAAGTCCGACGGATTCGTACGTGATGATGTACACCGGACTAAAATAAGGAGGTTGATAGCCAGTAGCCAATAGCTGCCCTAGCGTTGGTTTTTGTCCGTCGGACTAGCATACAGACTAGCAGATTTCTGGGTCCAGCGGAGTTATGACGTAAAGATTTGAAGCATGTTCCAAATCTAAAGTCCGTCAGATTTTCGACTGGAAAAGTCCGCTGAAGGTCCGATGAAGCCCACACACAATCCGATTGTCCGCTGGACTTGGTCCGTCGGACCAGTCTGGTCGAAAAGTCCGCTTGTGTGTACGCTGCATCATGGTACATTTTAGAATGTACCACGCTCTCTCTCTTAGTTCTACTTTCTTTCCCTTTTATCTCTCTCTATACTATTTTATTGTGTCCCCCCCCCCCCCCCCATCCCTCTCTCTAGCCGTCTTGCTTGTTCTTTCTCTTATTCTTTCTCTCCCTTTTTCTTTGTTCCTCCTCCTCTTTTCCTCTCCCTTCCATGTATTCTCTATTTTTATTCCTTCTCTTGCTCCTTGGTGGGGGGGGATGAGATGAGTGGTAGTTCTGGCGGGGAGTTGGGATTGCCTCTGATGAGCCAACTTAGGTGCTCTTGATCCAGGTCATCTGATCTGAGAACTGTAGTGGGAACTTTTAATGGCAACTATAATCACAGGTAGTGTTACCCGCTGTGTCTCAGACTTCACTGTGTCTCCCACTTTGTTGTGTCTCGTAGCAGTGACACCTATGCCAAAATCAGAAGATAGGGTCTCCTCCAGCCCCTCCCACTTCACATTCCTCACCAGTCCGCTGACCTCTAGTCTCTGCCCCCCAGCCATGCCGTGAACTGAATGGGCGGCTGCGAAGAGGCTGAGTGGGTGGCCACGGGCTAGAAAGGACAACCCTGCTGGGCGGACACAAAAAGGCTGGGAGAGCGGTGCGGGCTTCAGGAACAGCCCAGGGTTCGGTGACCCCTGGCAAATTGTCATTTGACCCCCGAGGGGGTCCCGACCCCCAGGTTGAGAACCACTGCTCTATGGCAATCTAAACAAGTACGAAATTCAGTTACCAAGTAATGCACAAACTTCATAAGGTAAGCACAAAACTTCCTTTACCTTCCCTGACTGAGCCAAATTCTTCTTCATTTGTGTCTCACATGCTCCCTATCCCAGACACTGCAGCTCACAGTGGGAAGGTTTCAGCAACTAAAGGCTATAAATGGAGAGACTTTCTTTCCTGCAACTACGGGTTGCAGGAAAGAAAATCTCTCGATTTCCCCATCAACACACTCAGTGTTTATGGGGGAATCTCTCCCGCAGAGCCATTGTAATCTTCCAGCGGGGGAAGCCATCCCTATAACAGCCCCTAGCAATAATTGCATGTAAAATTCAACAGGCTGTTTGTACCCAAGTTGATTGATCGATCAACTTGGGTACATTCAGCCTGCCCATACATGATTAAAATCTCGGCTGGTTCCTGCTGAACTGGCCAAGATTGGAACTTTCTATGGCCAGCTTTAGGCAGTGGTATGAATCCAAAAAGCAATGGGCAGAATTAGGTTTTGCCAGGTATTGACTGGCAAGCTACCGGCTTGTAAATCAGCAGTGACACTGTTGATAGCCAAGCCCCTCATTGTAGTGCAAACAGACACAGCTTACACGAGAGTAGCAACTCAGCAGTACAGCATTGTTGCCACACCATCAAAGAAAGAAGTATTAAGTGAACTCAATAGGTGTTTGTGGGACTTTTCCAAGGAACTAAGAAGAAGAAAAAAATTTAAGTTGTAGATTCACTTATAATTTAATGCTGCAGCAGAAATGTGTTTAAAATGGGAGGCCATAGTTCTACTTTTACCGCTTGCTGACTGCATCACTTACATGTACTGCAGCAAGGCAGCTCTGCTGTGCAGGATCACATACCTAGTACGTGATCCTGCACTTCCAGGTCTGGGGCGTGCATATGCGCCACCGGTGGCCTACTCCTGCTGTGAATATATGCAGCAGGAGCTGATCTGCGGGTACCGTGGGACTCGATGTCCGCTGGCACCCGCTGAGTCATTAGGCAGAGAACTAGGATGGCGATCTGCCTATGTAAACAATTTCCTTTCAATTGGGAAGGCATGAATCCTGTGTTCCTGCAAAGCAGGAACATGGATCCATGCCTTCCCCTAGTAAAAACACCTCCCACACAGTACACAAACACAGCCTAGGCAATAGTTAACCCTTTGACCACCCCTGATGTTAACCCCTTCCCAGCCAGTGTCACTAGTACAGTGACATTGCATATTTTTAGCACTGATCACTGTATTAGTGTCACTGGTCCCCAAAAAGTGTCAGTTGGTGTCCGATTTGTCCGTCGCAATATCGCAGTCTCGCTATAAGTTGCTGATCACCGCCATTATTAGTAAATAATAATATAAAAAAAAATTCCATAAATATATTCTATAGTTTGTAGACTGTTATACCTTTTGCATAAACCAACCAATCAATATACGCTTATTGGGAGTATTTTCCCCCAAAAAACGTAGCAGAATACATATTGGCCTAAATTGATCTTTTACATTTTTTTTATTGGGTACGTTTTATAGCAGAAAGTAAAAAAATGTTTTCTTTTTAAAATTGTTGGTCCTTTTTTGTTTAAAAAAGGCAAAAAAATAAAAAAAAATGCAGAGGTGATCAAATACCACCAAAAGAAAGCTCTATTTGAGGGAAAAAAGGACATAAATGTTATTTGGGTACAGTGTTGCATGACCGTGCAATTGTCAGTTAAAGTAACGCAGTGCCATATAGTAAAAAATGGCCTGGTCATGAAGGGGGGGGGGGGGGTAAATCTTCCGGAGGTCAAGTGGTTAATTCTGCGAACATGACTCTGTGTTTTGCCTATGCAAGCCAACATTAAAGTGGTTGTAAAGGCAGAAAGTTTTTTTTATCTTAACCACTTAAGGACCGAGCCTCTTTCTGAGATTTGTTGTACAAGTTAAAAGCAGTTTTTTTAGAAAATTACTTAGAACCCCCAAACAGTATACATTTTTTTTCCTAACACCCTACAGAATAAAATGGCGGTCGTTGCAATACTTTCTGTCACACCTTATTTGCGCAGCGGTCTTACAAACCCTTTTTTGAATTAAAAAATAAGAAAACAGTAAAGTTAGACCAAATTTTTTTCATATTGTGAAAGATAACGTTACGTAGAGTAAATTGATACCCAACATGTCACGCTTCAAAATTGCGCCCGCTCGTGGAATGGCGACAAACTTTTACCCTTAAAAATCTCCATAGGCGACGATTAAAAATTCTACAGGTTGCATGTTTTAAGTTACAGCGGAGGTCTAGGGCTAGAATTATTGCTCTCGCTCTAACGATCGTGGCAATACCTCACATGTGTGGTTTGAACAGAGTTTTCATATGCAGGCGCTAGTCACGTATGCATTCACTTCTGCACGCGAGCTTGTTGGGGCAGGGAGTGTTTAAAAAAATTTTTTTTTTTTCTTATTTATGTTACCTTTTTTTTTTTTTTTTTTACATTTTTACACAGTTTTTAAAAAAAAAAAAATTGTGTCATTTTTATTCCTATTACAAGGAATGTAAACATCCCTTGTAATAGAAAAAAAGCATGAGAGGACCTCTTAAATATGATATCTGGGGTCAAAAAGATTAAAATGCAATAAAAATAAATAAACGTTGTCATTTAAAAAAAAAAAAAATGGCCCTTTAAGAGCTATGGGGGGAAGTGACGTTTTGACGTCGCTTCCGCCCTGCAGTGATATGGAGACAGATGGGGGCCATCTTCCCCTCACTCGTCTCCATACCCAGGCAGGGGACAGATACGATCGCCTCCGCCGTTGCTGGCGGCTCCGGATCGCGGCGGAGGGCACTGGATCGCGGCCGGAGGGCCCCTCTGCCGCCGCAGATAAAAGTGATCTTGCAGCGAATCTGCCGCAGAGACCACTTTTATCTTAAACCAGACCGCCCGCTGAAGAAGAGGATACCGGGGTTTATAACGACGGTGGGCGGTCCAGAAGTGGTTGTAAACCCTGCACTACCACTTTTATCTACAGGTAAGTCTATAATAAGGCTTACCTGTAGGTACTGTGAATATCTCCTAAACTTGCACCGTTTAGGAGATATTCACTGTATCCACATGTGACGTCATCGCCGCTCCGGCCAATCACAGTGCCGGAGACAGCGAACCCAGAAATAACTCTGAGAGACATGTCGCCGGTCACAGCACTGTACGGGGACCGCTTCAACAGCTTTGATCTAAGGTAAGCATTTCATAAACAGCTAGTATGCATTTGTCTTGCAGGTTGTTGTTTTTTTTTTTTTTTTTTTTTTTATTTGAGTTTACACCACTTTAATGCATTCTATGCATTAAGATAAAAAGCCTTCTGTGTGCAGCAAACCCTCTCATACTTACCTGAGCCCATCTAGATCCAGCGATGTTGTCGGGCAGTGTCTCGGCTGCCCGGGACGCTCCTCCTCATTGGCTGACACAGTAGTGCGGTGCTATTGGCATCAAAGTCAGTCAGCCAATGAGTAGAGAAAGGGGGCCAGGCTGCGGCTCTGTGTCTGAATGGACAGAGGGAGCTGTGACTTCGCTCGGGTACCTCCATAGCAAGCTGCTTGCTGTGGGGGCACTCAACAGGAGGGAGGGGCCAGAAGCACAAAAGAGGGACCGGAGAAGAGGAGGATCTGGGCTGCTCTGTGAAAATCCACTGCACAGAGCAGTTAAGTATAACATGCTTGTTATTTTTAACTAAAAAAAAATGAAACTTTAGTATCACTTTAACAGATTCACTTAACTGTCATCCTCTTCGGTTGAGCGTGCTCATTTTTCTTTCTCTCCCCTGACACTGGAAGAAAATGAAAATTCCAGGTACTTGTGGGGAGCACATGGCATCACTGGTGTTTGATAACTGGTTGCTTATGCGCCCAGCACTTTCACATGATGATAGGAAGAGAGCCTTCAGTCATGTGTATGCTGCAGACAGTGACTTAAGCGCTTACATAGGCCTTCCTCTCTTCACTCCTAGTGATATAATGGAGCAATGGGAGAGCAAAAGAAAGATAAGTATGTGACGCTGACGACAGCACCAGTTAAAGTAGCACTTTACTTGAAAGAAAGGCTTTTTATTGAGGAAGAGACATTCTGGGGGTTATTTACTAAAGGCAAATCCACTTTGCACTACAAGTGCAAAGTGCACTTGAAATTTAACTTGGCAGTGCAGTTGCTGTAGATCCGAGGGGGACACGCGAGGAAAATAAAAAAACAGCATTTTAGCTTGCACAAGATTGGATAATAAAATCAGCAGAGCTTCCCCTCATTTCAGATCTACCCCTCAGATTTACAGCGACTGCACTTCCAAGTGCACTTGTAGTGCAAAGTGGTTTTGCCTTTCGTAAATAACCCCCTCTATGTCTCTTCTGCAATAAATGCCTCTCACCTACTTGCTATCAAACGTGTTTAGATGGGTCAATGAGCTGTGCACAATCTCAGCATGCCCAAGTGCTGGGAAGAATTAACTTCTGTGCACAAGTGCGGGAGTTATGTCACCCTGGACCAACCAATCAAGATGACCGAATATGCTGAACAGAAGACTGTACAAAGATGCCAGCGACGGCAAAGGGAGCTTGTGAATTTCACGTTACCAGTTTGGAGGTAAGAATCACTCAGCATCTCTTTAAGAACCCATTGCATTTACCTACATAGGCAAAGCACAGGCCTACTTTGCAGACTCATTTACCAAATAGTTGTACGTGTTTCAAATATTCTAAACGGCAAACGTTATTATTAACATGACTTACTTTGTCTCGGTTGATAGGTAGCGGTCACAGTTGACTAAAAGATGAAAGGCACACTAAAGATCATGATTGCAGCAACTGTAATTGCCATCATCCTAAGTGAATGGCTAGATTGGTGGAAGTCGTTCACCTACAAAAATAAAAATGTGTTATTACTCTCAATGTGAAAATGAAAAGCAGGCTACAAGTGTTTATGAAAAAGGAGAAAAAAAAAGCAATGCCTTAAATTAGAACTAAAGGCAAAACTTTTTTTATTTTTATATTGGATAGAGTAAGGGAGTGTTATAACCACCGTCAGATTTTGTCCCATTGTGGAGATTTCCCCTCACTTTCTGTCCAATAGCCAAAACAGGAAGTGAGAGGAAATCCCTGCAAATTAAGGCTTCTTTCACACTGAAAGTGCCGGCCCTTAGCGGTAAAGTGCCACTCATTTTAGCAGCGCTTTACCGCTGTTTTTTTCAAAGAAGGGGTTAAAAGCTCCTGTGTTGCCGCACTTCCGAAGAGCTGCCTATTCATTGCAATGGGCAGGGGCGGTTTGGAAACTCTGTATACAGCGCTCCCAAATCGCCCCAAAGATGCTGCTTGCAGGACTTTTTCTAACGTCCTGCAAGCGCACCGCCCGGGTGTGAAAGCACCCATTACAATGAATGGAAGGCAGTTTTCAGGCGCTATTTCTGGCACTAAAACGTCTGAAAACAGCCTCAGTGAGAAAGGGGTCTATGGGAATTCCTTGGGGACCCGCAGGTCATCATAACTAGTGTACTCATTAGAAGATTCCCCTCTATTACTTTTCTGGGGACAACCCAACATTTGGGATTTTCTTTTACTTTCAATGATAATGGTAATGGTAAACAGGACACATAGAGAGGAGGATGAAGCTCCCTAATGGGGACAGAAACAGCACTCCATCCAAAACTAAAAACCAGTTTAACTTTTAGTTATACTTTAAAGTAAACCTGTCAAATAAACCATGCACCTCTAAACTTGTTATAGTCTATAGGGTATCCAAAAGGTGATTTGATATTTTAAGAAGTGTGTATCTTCATACCTGTGAATGGTAGGTGTGTAAAGAATATTCCCTGACTTTGGGATGACTTTTTGGTCATCTCTCCCTCAAGACATAACTCTAAAATAATCCCAAATTTTTGAAAAAGAGATTATATATAGTTGCTTATTGCACCTCTACGGCAGGACTCCTCTAGTACAATGATAGGAGGAAACCCAGTGCAGAAAATGTTCTATCTAATAAATGTAAGCGGTTAACCGATTGCCGACCGGCTCACACCAATATACATCAGCAGAAGGGCACGTACAGGCAGATTAACGTACCTGTACGTTGCCCTTTAAGAAGCGGTTTGCGGGTGCACGTGCTCTCCATGAGTATTAACGGGGGTCCCGCGGACCCGATGTCCACGGGGATACCCGCGATCGTCTCATGGAGAGGAAGAACGGGGAAATTATGATGTAAACAAGCATTTCCCCATTCTGCCTAGTGACAGGACACTGATCACAGCTCCCTGCAATCGGGAGCGGTGATCAGTGTTGTGTCACACATAGCCACGCCCCCCCAGTTATAATCACTCTCTAGGGCACACTTAACCCCTTCACTGCCAGTCACATTTACACAGTAATCAATGCATTTTTAATTGCAGTGATCTCTGTATAAATGTGAATGGTCCCAAAATCGCGCCAAAAGTGTCCGATCTGTCCGCCAAAATTTCGCAGTCACAATAAAAATTGCTGATTGCTGCCATTACTAGTAAAAAAAAAAAATATATTTATAAAAATGCCATGAAACTATCCCCTATCTTGTACACGCTATAACTATTGCGCAAACCGATCAATAAACGCTTACCAAAAATATTTAGAATACGTATCGGCCTAAACTGAGGAAAAAAAAAAATGTATTTTTAGGGATATTTATTATAGCAAAAAGTAAAAAATAATGCCTTTTTTTCAAAATTGTCGTTATTTTTTTGTTTATAGCGCAAAAAATAAAAACCGCAGAGGTGATCAAATACCACCAAAAGAAAGCTCTATTTGTGGGGAAAAAGGACGTCAATGTTGTTTGGGAGCCATGTCGCACGACCGCGCAATGGTCAGTTAAAACGACACAGTGCCGAATCGCAAAAAGTGCTCTGGTGTTTGGCAGCCAAATGGTCCGGGGCTTAAGTGGTTAACAGATGTACGAATAGTAATTGTTACATTATTTTCTTTTTATTTCTCATGCTTTTATATTTTACGGTGCCAACCTGTTCAGCAAAAGTGTTCTGCAAAGGCTGGAACATACTATAACAATGCCAGTGAATTTTAAAGCCTTAGTATCGTTAAACACAAAAAACACAAAAGTCAGCACAAGGAATGAGACTTACTATTAATGCACTGTGTCCCTTGTGTTGCCGGCTCCTGGTTTTCTTGAAATCCTCCTCCATCGATGCCCCCACCTCCAGCCCCAGCCACCATAATCTTCTGGCTCGGCGGGATTTAATAGAATTGAAGAAGTTGTCATTTGCACTCCTCATGAGTGCCTGACTATGCACTCCCTTTCTGTCCAGCTGCTTAATTCATAGAGGCCATACTACAGCTTCTATGAATGAAACACAATCTATGAATTGAGGAGGGGTGAATAAATTAAATATCCACCTCCATTCATAAATCATGTTTCATTTGTATTTCTATGTACTCCTGCACTGGGAGATTATGGCTGCGGAAGGTGGGGGTAGGGGCGTCGATGGAGGAGGATTTCAGTGAGACCAGGAACCAACAGCACAAGGGACATCGCATTAGTAAGCCATGTCCTTTGTGCTGATTTTTGTATTTTATTTTGGACTACACTTCGGCTTTAAGAAGGTGTAACAACAGTTTTGTTTTTTTAACCACTTCTGGACCGCCGCACGCCGATGTACGTCCCAACTTTGAAGAGGGATATCTTTGTTATGGCAGCAGCTAGCTGCCATAACCCTGGGCTGTTCGGTTTCCGATAATAGTGGTCTCTGCGGCGGATTCACAGCAAGATCACTTTTATTGGCAGCGGGAGAGTGCCTGTGCTTCGGTGCCCTCCGCCGCACAGCGGAGCCGTCGGTAGTGACGAAGGCAATCGGATCCTTGTCCTTCCTGGGTATGGAGGCGAGTGAGGGGAAGAAGGCCCCCACCCGTCTCCATACCATTGCAGGGCGGAATCGATATCAAAACGTCACTTCCACCCATAGCTCTTAAAAAGGGTCTTTTTTTTATTGCATTTTAGTGTAAATATGAGATCTGAGGTTTTTTTGACTCCAGCTCTCATATTTAAGAGGTCCTGTCATGCTTTTTTTCTATTATAAGGGATGTTTACAAGGTAAAATAAATAAGAGAAAAAAAAATAAAAAATTTTAAATGCGCCCCATCCCGCCGTGCTCACATGCAGAAGCGAACACATATGTGAATAGCGCCTGCATATGAAAACGGTGTTCAAACCACACACGTGAGGTATTGTCGCGAGCGGTAGAGCGAGAGCAATACTTCTAGCCCTAGACATCCAATGTAACTCAAAACATGCAACCTGTAGAATTTTTTAAACGTCGCCTATGGAGATTTTTAAGGGTAAAAGTTTGTCTTCATTCCACGAGCGGGCCCAATTTTGAAGTGCGACATGTTGGGTATCAATTTACTTGGCGTAACATTTTCTTTCACAATATTAAAAAAAATTGGGCTAACTTTACTGTTGTCTTATTTATTAATTCGAAAAAGTGTATTTTTTCCAAAAAAAGTGCGCTTGTAAGATTGCTGCGCAAATACGGTGTGACAGAAAATATTGCAACAACCTCCATTTTATTCTCTAGAGTGTTAGAAAAAAAAATGTATAATCTTTGGGGGTTCTAAGTAATTTTCTAGCAAAAAAAACCTGTTTTATATTGTAAACAACAAATCTCAGGAAGAGGCACGGTCCTTAAGTGGTTAAAACCACATGAATAAAAGGTTCAAAGCAACCCTGGCAGTGTAAAGGCTTGTTTTCACACTCCTGCATGCTAAAACGTGCGTAGTCTAGTATCCACAGTGTAGCAGTAGTAATGGGTGGTGCTATGCGTTGTTACAACACAAGGAACTATTTACTTTTTTCTTTTTTTTAACTTTATGGAATTTCATTTATTTCTATAAGGTGTGGTGGGAAAAAAAATGCATCATGTCTTCTATGTGCTCCGGTGTTGATCTATGTAGATTAATGCAGCTCAAGTGAAGCTGTGTAAAAAAGAGGTCTTAAAGTGATACTAAACAAACACTGTTTAATTTACATCATCCCTTTTATTTCTGTATGTGGATGATGGCACTGTAATTATTTTAATTAAAAAAAAACATCCAAGTACCTTTTTCCTAATCGATATACAGCCGTCACATGACCCAGATCTTTCCCAGCCTGTCTGCAGGGAAACATAAGCATGAGGAATAAATAAATAAAATCAATGAACTGTTTTAAATTGTCTTACAAATATATATTTGAAATCAAATCTTTATCTTTTTGTGGAAATAACATGGTGTGGGCAGAGTTCTGACAGTCACAGGCTGTATCACACAGCAGGATCAAGCAAATTTTTTGCAGAATACAGAAAACAAATCTCCTAGTGACTGAGTATGAACAGTATGTAATACACCATTTATTGATCGTTTTTTTATGTGTGTTTAGTGACACTTTAAACTTCTTTAGATGGTTATTTTTTTCTTCAGCTAGTGGGCTGAATGAAAAAAGCTAACAGATTCCTCCATCCAAACAAATGAGGTATAAAACAGAGAGGTGATAAGGGCGCTCTGGTGGAGGTGGGTAGCTGGTCAGAGGGATGATAGTGATGAGATGGCACTTCTGGCAGCACTTTGGTTAGAGGAGAAGCAACTCTGAAGATATAAAAAAGGAAAAGAAAGGCGCCTCTAAGTGCAGTATGTAAAATTTAATAGAGTGCACAAAGGGTTAAAAGCACTTACAAGATTGTTGAGTGTTAAAAGACATGATAAAATCAGGAGTCCTCATCTGTGGCATGTGTCCATCCTCAGCACGGTGGTAGAGAGCAGTGTAGAGCCGTCCAGCAGCTGTAAAGCGTTCTCATGCGTGTTGAAAAGAGGAGGCAGCAGGGAAGCCTGTATTCACTGCGGGACACACAAGGCTGATGGTGTCAGTGTAGAGAAGGGGGTGGTAACGCGTTTCGGAGCATGTGTAGCTCCACGTGGCTACATTTGCTGGATAACTTGTTCTGCAAGAAAACGAAGAGAAGAATAATGAAGTGAAAGCAAGCCTTGACAGGCCATAGATTATGCGATTTTTCTTTCCTGCAACCAAAGGAATAAATGAAAAAAGACCAAAAAATATGAAAAAAAAACCAACAATTTTTACTTTGCTATAAAACATCCAATAAAATTTTTAAAAATCAAATTACTTCATAAATTTTTGCCTAAATTTATTTTGCTAAGTCTTTGGTAAAATAAAAAAATCCTAATAAGTGTATATTGATGTGAAAGTTATAGCATCTACAAACTATGATATATACACACTGAATTTATATATATATACACACATACTACTACTTATGGCAGTGATCAGCAACATATAATGGGACTGCAATGGTGCAGCGGGCAATCTGATACTAACTGACGGGGGGGGGGGGGGGGACTCACTGCCACTGACATCACCAGTGCCAATAATACAGTGATCAATGCTAATAATACACACTGCCAGTGTACTAATGACACTGGCTGGGAAGGGGTTAACATCTAGGGCAATCAGCGGTTTCCTCCAACACTCCAAAGACATGCTGGTAGGTTAATTGGATCCTGTCTAAATTGTCCCTAGTATGTATGAATGTGAGTTAGGGACCTTAGATTGTAAGCTCCTTGAGGGTGTAGGGAATGATGTGAATGTACAATGTATATGTAAAGCGCTGCGTAAATTGACGGCGCTATATAAGTACCTGAAATAATAATAATAATAATAATAATAATAATAATGTGTAAAGTGTGCTAAATTTACTAATAGATGTTGAAGTTTCTCATCCCTGCCTTACCCGGAAGTAGGAGTGGGTACCTGTATCTCCCCCCAAAAGGTGCCAAATGTGGCAGCGGAGGGGGGGGGGGGAGCAAACAAGCAGAGCTTCCCCTTTTGGTGGAGCTCTGCTTTAAAAGACACAGGGACAGCAAACCAGTACCTGAAAGGTATGCTATTGTCTGCTCTGTTAGAGAATGGGACATAGAAACTCTAGGAGGGGTACAAGACTCAGACAGGATCTGGAGCAGTTGTGCATGGTAGCCAATCAGCTTCTAGCTTTCGTTTTCAAATGTGAAAATTTAGCTGAAGCTAAAAGTTGATTGGTGCAGAGCTGCTCCAGATCCCCCCACTGTACTCATGACAAGTGGAGGAAGGAAATGCCTAGAAATTAGAGGCAGTATGAAGGTGACAGGTAACGACATCACTCTCCTGTATGGATCTGACACTAGACGCCCTCATCCCCCAATCCTCACCCTCACCTCTGCAGGAACACGGCTGGAATGTGGCCACAGCACTGCCGGCTCTCACATCCGACCAATCACCGGCTGTACAGCCAGGCCATGTGACTCCAGCTCCCGCCTATGGCAGACTAGTGCCGGGTGACGTAAGTGGCGGCGGGCAGGGTTTAATCTACAGGCGACTCCTCTTGTCCTTCAGATATTGGTGTGGAGCTGGCAGTTGTGTGGAGTTCACCTGGGTCCCCTCTGTCATGAGCGCCGCACACGGGAAGTCACAGGTAGGTGACCAATAAAGGGACACGAGTGTAAGCCTCACCCGCCTCTAATAAAGTTGTATGAATTGGAATTCTCGGGCGGAGAGCAGAGCTGTGCCAGGGCAGGTCATGGTCCATGTAGAGGGGTACAGTGCGCGCTCATTACTATAGAGTAGACGTGGTGACAGGCGTGTGACCGGTGGTATAGTGCAGAAGATAGCGCTGTGTGTAGGTGAGCAGGATGGGCAGTGTGCCCCCTGGCGGCGATGAATGTGGCGGACGACCCCCCTCATTACTCATCGCTGGATTCCTGTCTCCCACATGCCAGAATGGAACTTTAGGATGAGTTAGACCCCGCCCCTGTGTACGCCCACACCCCGCCCACTCAATTATTGGGAGCCGCACCGCAGGCACAGTGTGATCACCTTGTGTGTACTCGTGCAATGTGATTGTAATGGGAAGAGGTATGAAGGATCCCCATCCTGACCTATTCTATATGATCATCATTGACTTATAGATTATCTACCATTACACAAACCACTGCTCGGCTCTTTTTCTGAACCTACCAGTTTCCTGGCTGTTATAACCGTCCTCCAACCGTATCTAAGAAGCCCACAAGGTCCCCCCCTTGCAGTGACATGGATAAAGTGTTACTATAAAACGATGAGATGTCACCAGTACTTCATTTCTAATCTATACACTCTTGCAGTGGTGGCTGGTGCTCAAATTTTTTTGGGGGGCGCAAACAAACTGAAAAATTCTAAAAAAAAATCATCACTTGCAGCCACTGTGCCATCAAACGAGCCACTGTGCCCATCAAATGCTGCCACTGTGCCCATCAAATGCTGCCACTGTGCCCATCAAATGCTGCCACTGTGCCATCAAACGAACCACTGTGCCCATCAAATGCTGCCACTGTGCCATCAAACGAGCCACTGTGCCATCAAACGAGCCACTGTGCCATCAAATGCTGCCACTGTACCATCAAACGAGCCACTGTGCCATCAAATGCTGCCACTGTGCCATCAAATGCTGCCACTGTGCCCATCAAATGCTGCCACTGTGCCCATCAAATGCTGCCACTGTGCCATCAAACGAGCCACTGTGCCATCAAACGAGCCACTGTGCCATCAAATGCTGCCACTGTACCATCAAACGAGCCACTGTGCCATCAAATGCTGCCACTGTGCCATCAAATGCTGCCACTGTGCCCATCAAATGCTGCCACTGTGCCCATCAAATGCTGCCACTGTGCCATCAAACGAGCCACTGTGCCATCAAACGAGCCACTGTGCCATCAAATGCTGCCACTGTGCCATCAAACCAGCCACTATGCCCATCAAACCAGCCACTGTGCCCATCAAATGCTGTCACTGTGCCATCAAACGCAGCCAGGGTGCCAATTAAATGCTGCCAGTGTACCATCAAATGCCAGTGTGCCCATTAAGTGCTGCCACCGTGCCATCGAATGCCGCCAGTGTGACCCCCACCCGCCCACTTGCCATCTGCCCGGCACTTACCCAGTCTTGGGGCAGCGGTTGATGGCGACGAGCGGGGTCTTTCAAGCCAGCGTCTCCTACCGTCCTCATCTCCCGACTCCCGTCCTCTCCTTCTGATAGGCGTCCAATAGCAGCACCTGTCGTTTCAGCCAATCAGGTGACAGGTAACAGACCCGAACACCTGATTTGCGGATAGGCGGTTCAGTGTTAGGAAAGCGAATATTCATTCGCTTTCCTAACAGCTGAGTGAACTGCGAGCGTCAAGCATGGCGCTCGCAGGTCACCATTTTTGACGCCTATCAGAGCCTATGGCTCTGATCAGGTGCTTCAAATACACCCCCCAACGCTGTAATTCAGGCACTCTGCGCCCGAAAAGGGGCCAGACGCCTGAATGGGTGAATGAATCTATCTATAATGCACAGAGGGGGTGGCAGGAGAGAGGGGACGGCGCCCTTCATGCACGGGCCGCGACTGCATTCTTGTAATACGCCTCTTGCACACTGCAGCTTTGCTTTTGTTTTGTTTTTTTTTTGCTGAGCTAAAATACAGCCCATTAATCGCGTCAATACAAGGCATTTTCACCCCCTTCCTGCCCAGACCAATTTTCAGCTTTCAGCACTGTCGCACTTTGAATGACAATTGCGCAGTCATGCAACATTGTACCCAAATAAAATTTGGCAATGCCAATTTTTGGCGCGAAACAATGCAAATATCAATATATAAGCTACAGACATGTAGCTAGTGCGATTAGCAACATGTTTAACCACTTTAGTCCCGGAAGGATTTGCCCTCTTATTTAATAACCGGGCCATTTTTTGCGATACGGCACTGCATTGTTTTAACTGACAATTGTGTTGTCGTGTGATGCTGTACCCAAACAAAATTGACGTCCTTTTTTTTTTTTTTTTTTTTTTTACCACAAATAGAGCTTTTTTTTGGTGGTATTTGATCACCTCTGCGATTTTTATTTTTTGCCTTTAAACAAAAGAAGAGGGACAATTTTGAAAAAAACACAATGTTTTTTTTAGTTTTTGCTATAATAAATATCCCAATTTAAAAAAAAAAAAATGTTTTCCTCCATAGGCCGATATGTATTCTAATACATATTTTTGGTAAAAAAAAATCGCAATAAGTGTATATTGATTGGTTTGCGCAAAAGTTATAGCGTCTACAAAATATTGGATAGCTTTATGGCATTTTTATTTATTTTTACTAGTAATGGCAGCGATCTGTGACATTGCGACGAACATATCGGACACTTTTGACACATTTTTGGGACCATTAACATTTATACAGCGATCAGTGCTATGATTACTGTGTAAATGACACTGGCAGGGAAGGGGTTAACACTAGGGGGTGATCGAGGGGTTAATTATGTTTCCTAGGGAGTGATTCTAACTGTAGGGGGAGGGGACTCACAAGGGGAGGAGACTGATCAGTGTTCCTCTGTACTGGGAACACACCATCGGTCTCCTCTCACCTGACAGGACGTGGATCTGTGTATTAGCACACACAGATTCACGGGCAATCGCGGGTGCCAGACACGCGCACCGGGTCCTGAGCAATGCGGCAGGCGCGCGCGCCCCCTAGATGGCCGGGAATCCCAGGACGTCATATGACGTCCTTCTCTGACCCGCTGTTGACTCACCGACAGTCCCATTCACTTTAATGGGACGGCTGGTGATGCAGCAGTGACACAACAAGGTGAGGGACGTGGCGGCAGCAGGTGAGTGGATGCCCACTAACAGGCACTGCCATGATGGATCTGAAATGACAGGTGCTCTTTAAATATAAGGACTTATTCTTGCTGGTAGTTAGAATCTTTAATATTTGCAAACAAAATGAAGGTTTCCTATTTAGAATAATAAGCTGTCAGGTTACTAAAACAGCGATATCAGAACCGATTCAATCATACAGTTTGTAGTGTACATAGATATGCAAAACAATGGGATAAAGGAATATTCCTGAACTTTGTTTTATGTCAAAGTTACTGTGAAATTGTGTGAATGCATCAATGCAGTGCATGTTATCTCTGCTTGCAGAGCTTGGATTTATTTGAATGAGCTTACCAAAAATGTAAATATTTCAGAATATACAGCCTCTTGCTACATAACTAAGCTCCATTTCATGCTGAATAAACACATTTATTAATGTATCTTAAATAGAAAACTATCTTTAGATTTTTACTCCAAAAGCATGTTATCTAAATACATTTGATTTAAATTCAAAAAATACGATTTACATTTTTTTTTTTTCATTGATTTTTTTATTCACCCTGGTTCCAAACTAAAATATTTGTTTTCATTCCTGCCTCTGCCCCAATTGAGTTTTTCTCCTCATTTTCTGTTTTGTCTGATACTAAACAAATGCAACACAATCTGGATAAATCTTGGTAGCAAAAGCTGAAAATGACATGTGGCCCTATCTGTACTGTCAACATGCCCGCATATCTGGTTACACTATATCTAATGCTGAACGTTTTTTTTTTTTTTCTCCTGCATTTTACTTGTGAGGTAAAAGTCTTCTAATGCATAGTGAGCATGAGCGTCCTCCTTCCCCCCTTTTTTTTTTTTTGCATACTAGTCTTCTATCAAAAACCAATAGGTTATTACTGTTTCGAAAACTCTGGTACGACAGAATACAATGTCAGAAGTGATGTAATACATTGTATTTGTTGTGTATTCTTTACGTTCAGAGCATGCATGGTCTTGGTCACACACTGTTTCTGTTCTAGTGACACCTTTTTAAAAGTTTTATACTCTCACTCATTTTCAGCACTAGTGACAGTGGTCACCAGTACAGATGGAGAGGGTGAGACTCTAGAGCAGTGATCTTGATCACATTTATCTGGCCCTTGGGGCAATATTTCACCCACTGACCCCCAACAATGGGACATAATTCCCTTCCACTGACCCCAATGAAAGGGCACAATTCCTCTCAATGACCCCAATAATGGGGCAAAATCCCTCCCAATGACACCAAAGATGGGGCATTGTATTTTTCCACTGACATCGGGACCATTTCTACTCCCAATGGCTATAGTCCGGCCCCCCAAAAGTTTTAAGGACTGTAAACTGACCCTTTGTTTAGAAAGTTTGGAGACCCCTGCTCTAGAGGGACACCACAAAGGTAACTAAATGGGTTCTAAACCTTCACCACTATATTTTACATTTAAAAATGTTTACCTTTTTATATACACTTTAAAGTGACGCTAAACATAACCCTTATTCTTTGAAATAATTTATACACACCCACTACTTGGATCACAGCAGCAAAAATAGGAATTTGGAGGAGGCTGTGAGCAATAGAATGTGTACTTTGAGTTACAAATACATACTTAAAGTAGTTCTAAAGCAGGGGTGCTCTCTGATGCAGCCCCCCAACCTCCTGCCTTGGGATGGCGGGTCAGCAAGCCCAGATCGCGGGTCCTGCCCCACCATCCCCTGGCATCAGTGTGAAGGACAGAGCCGGCACTAGAGGAAGCAGAGCCGATGCTAGAGCCGATAATAAATATTCTCCGCCTGTGACAGGAGCGATACAGGAATCTTTAGCTCTGCTCTCTTCTTCAGCTGTATGCTTCCTCCAGCACTGGCTCCTGTCACACTGATGCTTGGGGATGGTGGATCAGGATCCAGCCAGCAGTAGCCGCCGGCAGTACCGGCCAGCAGTACCAGCCCTGGAGGGCAGCCAGCGATAGCTGCAGGGATCCTGAGGAAGAAGTGACGATTGAGGTGCAGGTACTGCAGTGCATCAGTGTGAAAGCAGCCTTGGGCCCCTTTCAAATGATCAGCCCAATCGGGTCCACCTATCTGTTTTTCAGGTGAACCCTATCGGACCCTCCATTCACCTCTATAGAGGTAAACAGACTTGTGTCGGTTTATACCCGCCTATCAGTATCTCCAATCCGATCCACTTAAATAAACAGAAGGGGATTCGCCTCCTTCTGTCTGGGTGGATCAGGTCGAAGGGCCCATAGAGTAGAATGGGCTGTGTCCGTGTCTGCTCTGCATATACAGAGTGGACACGGACCTGTCATCTGCCCGCTCCACTCATTGTGGCCCGCCACCGCTTGCCATGTAGCTAAAGTGGCCCTCGCTACTCAAAAGGTTGGGCTCCCCTGTTCTAAAGGCTCAAGGTTTTTTACCTTCATGCATTTATTGCAAAACTGTAGCTACTGACTTGTAATAAACAGCCACTCGCCTGTCCAGGAATCCAGCAAGGTCCTCACCCAGGTCAGTTCTTCACCGGTCTTCTGGTCCCTGGCATCGGCATGTTAACTGTGGACAGCGAGCTGTGACTCCTTGCAGCTTCACAGCTGGATGCCATTTTGCGCATGCGCAAACCTCGCTGCGCTTTGTGAATTTCAAATATGTTAAAAATATGGCAGAGGAGGGGGGTGGAAGAGAGGAACTTCCCCTTTTGGGTAAAATTCTGCTTTTAGTTTTCTTTTTAGTGTATAGTAGGCTTCACGCTGTATAAGTATCATGTTGATATGCATGTGCCAGTTTGACAAATTGTATACTTCTTATGATCAATGTTTTTGTTTGGTTTTAAAAAAAAATGAGGATTCTAATGGTGTCCACAGGTAGCAATAAAATCCTATCCAAAACTAAGAACATAAAAATGTGGCTAGCATTTGCCTTTAACAAAGCAGTGGGGTGGGCATGTCTCCATTGATCATGGGTAGAAAAACCTGAACAGATTGGAAATGAACTGTAATGGTTGTGTTTGCAGTGAAGTAATTCCAGCAATGCCTCTGTGGGGCCAGAGTACAGGTGTAATGGTGCCATAAACCACAGCAAGCTCTTCTATTCAGACTGAGAAAAAAAACAGAATGTTGCTGCATTTGTAGAATGACTTTGTTGTGACATATACCCCTAGAATACACATCATGATTGCAGATACCCCCTCCACAGTAGATGACCACTCTGAGGCTGGGTTTACCCATATGCAAATCAGATGCAGGTTTTTACCGCATCCAATTGGCATGCCCTTCGAGTGTTACCAGCTCTCAATGGAATCGGTTCACACATGTCTGGGGCAGCCATGGTCCAGATTGAAAAAGGGTCATGTGCATGTTTTGGTCTGGTTCAGGTGCAAATTCAGGCAAAAATTCAGACCTGAATCTCACCTGAACCGGTGAACAGACACGCACCAGACCCCAGGCACGAACCCTCGGCCGCACATATGTGAACCCGGCCTGAAACATGGCTGAACGGATGTTAGGGCACTGCTACCTGTACAAAGGATATAATGGCACTTCACAAAGAAGGAGGTTAGTACAGAGCTAGTCTAAGGCCTCATTCACATGGGCGAACTACACCAATGTGAGGGACATGGTTGCCTGCATGGAGATGCACAGGTGTTTCATGCATCCCTGTGCAGACAGGCCCATTCATGTCAATTAGGATGCATGCAGTGGCTGCACAACCACTGCTCCCAATTTGACATCTATTTGGGCACGTGTTCAGAGCCCCGAACGAAGACACGTGCATTCTTGTATGGTCAAACATGGTCCTCGCACACGTGTACGCTGTGGTACGCCCATCTGAACGGCCTAAAAAAGAAACTTATTGAAGGATGGCAGTTGAGTAGCATAAGAAAAGGCGTCCAAAAAAAAACACTATTGTGCATTAAATTATTCAAACTTGCCAATGACCTTTTTACCAGCAGGAGTAGAACTATAATTCCCTAAAGCTATATGCAGCTAGTCAAGGTATGTAGCACTCCAAAGCAAACGCAAAAAGCTTGCCCTCCCAAAAACAAAAAAAAAAAAACAGACCACTGAGGGCTCCTCCCCCCCCCCCCCTTTTTTTTTTTTCTTTTTAGTTATGGGTAGAGTAAGGGAGGGGTAGGCAACCTTTCAGAGGTTGAGAGCTACCTGGATAACATGGAGGAGATCAAAGATGCCCGGGGAAGTGGGGGGGGGTCGCCCTTTAAAAAAAAAAAAAAAAAAAAAAAAAAAAAAAAGCTAGCAAGCACACAATAAAAACACAGCATAGCGTGCTGTGGCCCCCTCTCCCCCACTCCCACTAGTGTCCTGCCCCGATTCACATCACACACCCCCAACTATAGTGTCCTCTGCCCCCCTCCACCCCGCAGTAGGGTCCTCTGCCCCTCCCACTATACTATTGCTGTGTAGTGTTTCCCCGCCCCCCTCCAAAAGCAGTGTCCTTTGTCCCCTTCACACACCCCCACTGTAGTGTCCTCTGACCCCCCCCCCCCCCCCAAAGCACTGTCCTTTGTCCCTTTTCACACCTTCTTTGCACTGTAGTATCCTATGCACCCCCCCCCCCCCATGCAGTTTCCTCTGTCCCCTTTACCCCCCCTACACTGTAATGTCCTCTGCCCTCCCAGTGCGATGTCCTCTTCACCACCCCACCCCCCCATGTGGTGTCCTCTGTCCCCTTCACACCAGTGTGTAGGTAGCACTCTCCTACCTTACACCGGTGTATAGCAGAGCAGAGAACGGGAGAAGTCACACAGTACTGTATAGAGGGCGGAGCGGGATCTGACGGAGTTAATGTAAAAAGTTAACAAGTTGGTGATTGGTTGCCGGGCAGTCCTAGCAATCACCTGCTGGTTAATGTAAAAAGTTAGTTCCAGCAGCTCCTGGCTCCCCCCCCCCCCCCCCCCCCCTCTATCCAGTACCGTGACTTCTCTTGATCTCCGCATTGCAGGGAAGAGGAGAGCGGCAGTGCCGGCGGAATGACTGTGTGTAATTTTTGATGGTATAATTCTTAATGTGGAATGTATGTTCCTTGCTAAAGAACATTATTTTTTATCAGGATGTTATGGGTAATGTTCCACTTTAATTCTTCTCAATATTCATTTTGGACCTGGGAAGGTCCGTAAGTATGTAAACTTATAGAAAACAAACATCTAGTGCTAGGAATAACAGGTACAGCTGCTCATGAAATAGATCTCCTCAGATTGGTGGTCGGGGAGGTGGTAAAAATGGACGGCTGAGCCCGTCCGAACTGTAAAATAACAGCCGAACAGGGTTGTTTACATGCTGCGGCCGTGATGCTTTGCTTGTCAGCTGTGGCATTTTTAACTCTGGGTGCAGCATTTGATAAAAGGCACCACTTATCCAACTAGCCCACTGAGCCTAATGGAGCCACGCCACAACTGTGTGCAATGCATGAGATTGTGGAGCAGTAGCTGAGCATTTTATGGTTAAAGGGGTTGTAAACCCTCATGTTTTTTCACCCTAATACATCCTATGCATTAAGGTGAAAAAACTAATGACACTGACCGCCCCCCAACCCCCCCCTTCCGTTTCACTCACCTGAGCCCATCCGTTCCCTCGGCGGAGATGCGCTGTACCTCTCTGCCTGGGGTTCTCGACTCTTGATTGGATAGATTGATAGCAGCACAGCCATTGGCTCCCGCTGCTATTAATCAAATCCAATGACACGGGTGTTGGGGGGTGGGGAAAGTCCGGCATTCTGTGTCTATGCACCCAAATTCTGGACTCGGGAGTGTGCCTGCAAGTTAACACCCAGGGAGAGCTATTCTCCTAGGGGATTTACCGTTGTGAGGAGGAGCCAAGAGCGCCGCCGGGGGACCCCAGAAGACGAGGTTCGGGGCCACACCGTGCAAAACTAACTGCACAGTAGAGATAAGTATATGTTTGTTATTTTAACAAAAAAAAACAAAAAACAAAGGTTTGCAATCACTTTTAATCGGGCAATAAGGAGGCAATATAACAACTCCTTGCTGCCTGTCAAATGCCCCCTGAAAAGCAGTTTTTTCTTTTTAGTGATATGGTACAAATCCATGACATAAAGTTCAAGATTTTGATTCGAATCCTTGCAGGTATGCCCTACGCAAGAGATAAAGCAGTTGTGAGGGATTCTCAGTCACATATTAAGATATATCCTAGGTCTAGGGAATCTACAAAGTCATTACTGGCTGCCTTTTTTTTTTTTTTTACCAAAAGTTCTACCCTAACTTCTTCTTGTCTGACACACACAGCAATAAATTCTGGCAAGATCTGTATTTTCTGTTTCTGCCCGTGTCCCCGTCAGGAGGTTTTCTTCTTACTTTTAGACCTGTCTGCCACCAGTCAAATACAGTGAAGTGGAGAGTTTTCCCTCCTTTCCTATTCCCCTCTAAAAGACATGGAATGTGGAAACTTTCCCAGATGAGGATTTGAACAAAAATAAAAAAGTTTACAGTGGTTCTAACTTTCTAAACTGGAGAGAAGGAAAATCTGTCAGATGTGTCAAGCGTTGCTTTTAGTCAGAACCAGTGGAATGATGACCCTCCCATTTCTGAGTCATTCTTACCAGTTTACCAGCCAGCGCAGTTTTAGCAGAATATTTGTAAAAGGAGAACTGTGGAAGACCTGGTAAACTTCATGATTGTGTGTTGTTAGGCATTTATGCCAGCCATTCTCAGCCTGGATTCCATGGAGCCTTGGGGTTCCTCCAGAGATTGCTAGGAGTTCCCTGAACAATAAGCCATTTCTGCCTCACCGATAAGTAGACACAAACACCACTGATCTTTTTAGCTATCTGTAAGAAGGGGATTCTTCCCAATGACCACAAATGTAAGGAGCATTTCCCTCAGTGACTTTCAAACTAATGTAATGTGAGCAATTCTAGGGGGTTCCCTGAGACCAGAAAGTTATTTCAAGGCTTCCTCCATGATAAAAAGGTTGATTGTCGTACTGTTACTTTATTAAAGGGAGAACATCCAACATTAGTCTGCATTTGTTATGGTTTACGTACATTTTAAATGTAACACTTATTTGCTATATTTTGGTCTTTGAAAATATCATTGAAAGTGTTTTAAGTTACACCTGTTTGTTTGATAAAAAACAAACAAACCTATTAATCATTTCAGAGCTGTCCTGTTTCCATTGCAAGCTCAATGGGGCGGTTTTAATCCTCCTAGTTCTTATCTTGGACTACAGAATAATTTGTGTCCTATATAGTAGCCATGAAGACAATGGGAGTCCTTAAAGTGATATTAAAGGTGTTGTTTTTTTGTTTTTTTTTTCTCTTTAAAAATGACAAACATATTATACTTTCCTCCTCTGTGCAGTTGGTTTTACACCAAGCAGCCCAGATCCCCCTCTTCTCAGGTCCCTCTTCGGCACTCCTGGCCCCTCCTTCCTGTCGAGTGCCCCCACAGCAAGCAGATTGCTATGGGGGCACCCAAACCAAGTAGCAGCTTCTTGTGTCCATTTAGACACGGAGCTGCGGTTCGGCCTCGCCCCCTCTCTCTCCTGATTGGCTCACTGACTTTGACAGCAGCAGGAGCAAATAGTGTTGCTGCTGTGTCTCAGCCAATCGGGGGAGAGTCTCGGGCGGCCAAGGCACTCGTGCACATCGCTGGATAGAGATGGTCTCCGGTAAATATTAGGGGGGCTTCTGCACACAGAGTTTTTCTTAATGCATTCTATGCACTATAAGTAGTTTAGCAGAAGACAACTGGGCAGGGCTGACACCACTCAGTCTGCTCAAAGACAGCTGCTTTAACAAGTTATGGATTGAGGTTTATTTTCTGACAAAAGCCCATTCCTAACAGGTTCGCTTTAAACTGACTACAGACTGTTCTCTATTATTGATTGATATGAGTAAAGTATGCCTAGAAATGACCAGTGGTTCACAGAGAAAAGAAAACCTAATCCCTTTTTTTCTGCAGTCCTGCAACACATGCTGATGAATGTGTTGCATGACTGCAGGAAAAAAGTGGCAGCAACTTGGCAATAGTTATGAAGGCCAATACATGTCAATGTAGTGGCTGGAGGAGTCTATGGCCAACTTCAAGTTCGTATTGTATTTTGTTGAAATAGACACATTAGGAGCTCATGCCGAGTCTTGTTTTATGGCTAGCATTATGTATATTTTACCAATTGTCTAGACTTGTCTAAACCCCTAGCTAGGCATTTGTTTTCTGAAATGTCCTGTCAATTTTATACAGCTTTAACACAAGGTAAACCTGAAATTATATGACATAGTTATTATACCTCTTAGTTTGTAATTAATAAACCTCAACATCACCTTTTAGCTGCTTTCATAAGGTATTTGGTCAATGCTTTGCAATTAAATTAAAATCCCCAGCAACAGTTCATGGCTTTTATCTACCCAAGCATTAGTGATTCAAATTGTTTCATCATATAAACCTCGTCCATTCCCTGTGAGTGAGTAGCAGCAGCTGAGAGAGCAGCAGTGTACTTGTATCTACCTCAATTTCGGTGCTTTTACTATGGATCCCATAATGAGCATATGTGAGGGAAAAAAATGCTAATTTTTTAATATATTTAATTTTTAAATTGCAATTGATTTTAGTATATTTTTTTGTTTTTTTTTTTTTAATTTATTTTGTCTTTTTTTTTTTTTTTTTTTTTTTTTTTATGCAAAATTTATTTGCAATTTTTTAAATATATTTAATTTTTAAATTGCAATCGATTTATTAGAATTTTTTGTTTAATTTTTTTTTTAAAAGCTGTATGTGCAATTTCATTTTTTTTAATTAATTTATTTTGTCTTTTTTATGCAAATTTTACTTGCAATTTTTTAAAATATTTTTAATTAACCCTAACCGGAAACCCTAACCCTAATCATAACCCCCCTAACCCTAATGGGAAACCCTAACCCCTAACGGGAAACCATAACCCTTACCATAAGCCTAAACTTGTTCAAGGGGAAAACCCCAACCATAACCCCCTAACCCTAATAGGAAACCCTAACCCTAAATTTCATGCAACTATGTTTGATCAAGTCGGGGGTGAAGCTCAATGGTGGGGTCATCTGGTTGAAATCTAACAACATATAGGTCAAATTCCAATTATACTTTGGCTAACAGCAATGCTAGTGGTGTATTGGATTGGATCATGCTGATTAGGGGTATATAAATGGTCTATGAAGCATAGCAAGGAACTACAAGTTTTTTTTTTTTTTTTTTCATCATTTGCTATCATTTTTTTTTAAGTTTTGTAATGTTAAAAAATAGGGCGCCTGTAAAAACGCTTATAAACGAAATTGCGGAAAAACGCCGGTACCGAGTTTTGCGTCTGAAACGTCGGAAATTTCGGCATCTGAACCAATTTTTTTTTGCCTTCAAAGAAAAGCCTATAAACACAACTGCCTAAAAACGACAACCCCTTGCCGCCGAGCGTACGAAGATATGTGGCCTTGGCTTTTGGGGGTTATACCAGTATCATGCCCACAGCTGCAGGCATCATCCCGGTACCAGTTTTTAGAGCGGGCGATCGGCTATCCAGGGATAACAAGCGATGCGGCTAAAAGACGATTGGTTGTTATCCTGGAGGAGCGGAAGGGGAGATCCTCCCGCCGCCTTCCGCCGCTCTTATCAGGCTTCCCGTTCCAGCGGGAGACCTGATCTTCAATCCGCCATCTCCGGCGGCTAGTGAGAGACTGGCATGAAGCCAGAAACGGCTTTGTTCCAGTCATCTCTCTGTAAACACAGAAGTAACGTCACTTCCTGTTTACTCGGCTGCCACTGGCGCCGGTTTTTAAAAAACATACAGTATTCAGAATCTACGTTTTCAGCAACTTGAATACTTTGAAGTGCAAAGGAGGGATTTAGGGTCTTTTAGACCCGCGATCCCTCCATAATGAGTACCTGTCACCACCTATTACTGTCACAAGGGATGTTTACATCCCTTGTGACAGCAATAAAAGTGATCAAAAAAATAAAAAAAAAACAAAAAAAAAAAAAAAACATAGCGCCCCCGTCCCCGCGAGCTCGTGCAGCAAAGAAAACACATACAAGAGTCGCGCCCGCATATGTAAACGGTGTTCCAATCACACATGTGAGGTATCGCCGCGATCGTCAGAGCGAGAGCAATAATTCTAGCACTAGACCTCCTCTGTAACTCTAACCTGGTAACCGTTATTTTATTTATTTATTTTTTTAAATGTCGCCTATGGAGATTTTTAGGTACCGTAGTTTGTCGCCATTCCACGAGTGTGCGCAATTTTAAAGCGTGACATGTTTGGTATGTATTTACTTGGCGTAACATCATCTTTCACATTATACAAAAAAATTGGGCTAACTTTACTGTTTCGCTTTTTTACAATTCATGAAAGTGTCTTTTTCCCCAAAAAGTTGCATTTAAAAGACCGCTGCACAAATACCATGTGACATAAAATATTGCAACAATCACCATTTTATTCTCTAGATTCTCTGCTAAAAAATATACATAATGTCTGGGGGTTCTAAGTAATTTTCTAGCAAAAAATACAGATTTTAACTTGTAAACACCAAATGTCAGAAATAGGCTTAGCCGTGAAAGGGTTAAACGAACCTGTGTACATGTACACATAAGATAACATTGGATGAGTTCAGGGGCAGCTGAAAAAAGCAGCTAACTGCCTCTGAACGTCTGTCCGTTTACCAGCAGCAGTGTACATAAGGCCTTTGTTTAAAAGGTTTGATGACTCCTGCCTTAGATAATCTCACGCAGCAGATATGCAGCTTTTAACCTATAAAACAGCAGTGTTACTTATTACAGTGTATGGGCAGGTAAATAGAAAAATATGTGGAAAAGGGTAAGCTTCTTCCAAGTAAGAAAAAGATAAGGACTTCCTCAGGGAAACTTTCATTCTACACAGTCTTCTACCTCCAAGGCTAAGCCAGGGAATTCCTTTTGTCGCAAGTCATGGTTCTCTAGAATTCCTAAGCCACGTCTCAAGTTCTCTTCACAATGAAGGGGGGACATTTGCTGGCATCTTCAAACATCTGGTGTAGAGCTGCATGATTAAAGGAGAAGTCAAGCCTGAGCTCGGTTTTTCCTATGGGTCACAGGAGTGAAGTTCATTTAGCACTCCTGTGACCCATTTTCAGCAGAGAGCGGACTAAAGTCACAGGATTTAGTCCAGGCACTGTGTCATTATGACAAAAGTCTGGATCTGCCAGGTGCCTGGACTGACACCCGTCTGAGAGCCTGAGACGCCCCCCCACAGCTCAGCGCTCAGTGAGCACAGGGGGGGAAGAGCCGAGAGCTGCTGATTGACAGTCAACAGCTCGGGGAGCTGTGAGAACTGAGCCATCGGCGGTGTTCCATCGCTCGGTTCTCAGTGCAGAGGGGCCGGGGGACAGATGCAGGCTGCAGCATTGGACCGAGGCTGCATCCACCTAGGTAAGTATGATTCTGTAAAAAAAAAAAAATTCATTTTATCGTAAAAAAAAAATGCGATCTCGATTCAACCCTCCCTCATGATCTTAAAGTAGTTGTAAAGGTAGAAGGTTTTTTATCTTAATGTATTCTATGCATTGTCCGTGTGAAAAGTGAATCTAATGAAAGTGGTTTTATAAATATAAGTCAGCTGCTGCACCTGCAGGGCTCTAATGAGGAAAGTGGCAGTGTGTGCCTCCCTTTCTTAGATGTGATTTCCTATTGGGAATAGTTGACCAAAAATGACATTTTTGTTGCAGGGGAAATTCATAAATCTAACCTATCGTTTGTAGACGCTATAATGTTTGCGCAAACCAATCGATATTTGCTGCTTGGGATTTCTCTTACCAAAAATATGTAGCAGATTACATATTGGCCTAAATTGATGAAAAATGTTGATTTTTTTTTTTTTTACTTTTTTTTTTTTTTTTTTTGTATGTATGTTTTGGGGGGTCTAATTAATTTTCTAGCAAAAAATACCGATTTTTAACTTGTAAGCAACAAGTGTCGGAAAAAGGCTTCGTTTTTTTAAGTGGTTTACCTGCCCTCGAGTTCATCCCTTTGATCTAAAATAACCAAATGATGCATTGTTTCTTTTTATCTCTCAGTGCTGAGCAATGTTGTGATAAACTTTGCCAGCTTTTTTTTTTTTTTTGACAGCTCTGAGCAGATAACTGCTCTGTGTTTGTTACATAGAATCGAGGAAATGCTGGATTAAGATCGTGAGGTGGGTTGACTCGAGATCGCGTGTTTTTTTTTTTTTGTTTATGGCGCAAAAATACCTTTTTTATAGATCAAATACCACCACAAGAAAGCTCTATTTGTGGGAAAAAAGGACATCAATTTTATTTGAGTACAGCGTCGCAATTAAAGTAACGCAGTGCCGTAGCACAAAAAATGGTCATGGGGGGGGGGGGGTAAACCTTCCGGAGCTGAAGTGGTTAATAACAGCACACCTCTATCCTTGAGGAGTAGGACTGCAGTATAACTTTTAGCACTGGAGATTCAGAATCTTACATATGCCCATTCCTGACTGGTTTTGTTTTATATTTGACATTACAAGAAATGCAGATAAGGTTTCATTACCAGCTAACTTCACATCTAATCTGTACAATGCAAATAGTGCTGTAGACTGGCATTACCCCTGTTTATTTACAGTATCTTTCACCTTTCTTTATGGTGCAACCATTCAAGGATAAAGTAGTTTTTCGGAATTATTATTCATATGAGGTGTAACTGTATGTAACTATTATGGTGATGGCAAGTTTCTCGTGATCATATCTCTACAATCCATCTCTGATGAAAGTGTTTTTGTTTGCTTAGGACCAATAAGCCATTTGAAAACTTGACAGCACTTGTCTTGATTTTGAAGAAAAAAATAAAGCAGAACTCCAGACATTTTTTCATTTTTCTAAGCAATAGTGTCAGAAACCATGAATCAGACTGAGACAGAAGTACAGTCAAATCACACTTGTATAATAATAATAAAAAAAAGGTAAACCAAGTAAATGTAGTCAAAACATAGCCAGAGTTCAGGAACCGGAATGGATAGTCAGACAAGCCAAAATGTCAGGGAGCCAGAGAACAGTGTAGTAGAACAGCAAGCAGGATCTGGAGCCAGAAGGAATGTCAGCCATGCAAGTCTTTAACAGGAACACATGAGAGCGTCTCTAGAGATGTGACCAAGGCGAAGGCAGAGATCACCTGGACTGGACGGCTTAAGTAGGCAGGACTGACTAGCAGGATATCAACAGGTGAGTCACTGTGGAGAGATGGGAGCTGGCAATTAGCCTACAGCTGAGCGGCCAGCTCAGAGAAGGAAGGGCTGGGTCCAGCCCTGACAAAAAGTTGCCTATTTTGAGGTTTATCCAATGACTGGATCACTGCTCTCTTTTGATAGCACTAATTGTAGTTACCCAGATAGTACAGTGTCGCTGTAGCTGCTCTTGCTCTATTTGCAACTGTTATGTGGGAAAGGGAAAGAGCCATTTGCATGACCCCTTGGCCATTCACAGAACTCTATGTATTCCTGGTTACTACCCATTCACTGCTGCTTTATGGTCAGGAAACATAGGGAGGCTGACAACACACATCTGCAATTCTGATGAATCCATAGAACTCCTCCCCTCCTCTCCACCTGCTTTATAGACAAGTTGTAAACCTCACCTCCCGTGGGGTGCATACACCGAGCTCCTTTATGTCTCCTAAATATTTAACCTTCCCACTACTTCAGCTTTCAGAAAAATTGCTATCTCTTCTAACCAGGTTTCGGTTGGAGAGTAGCAACTTAGTTCAGTAAGACCCCTACATACGAACCTTTTGAGTTGTGAACTTTCAAAGATGTGAACATGTGTTTCCACACTTTGTTTTCATTCAACCCAGTGGACTGATGATAAAAAAACTGACAGATCACCGTACCAACATATGCAATATTGGTGCAACGAGTTCTGACAGGACTCCTGTATGAGGCTGTGTAGAGGGGTGTGTGTTCATTTCCTCCACTCAGGTCTCAGATTACACTCATCAGTGACATCAGATCCCCCGCTTTCTGAACTTCAGGAATGCTGTGTGAACTGTCAAATTTAAATGGCTGTAGAGGAGAGAGGGCTGCAGATAAACAGGTATCACTCACGTAGGAGAATTTGTTTAATTTCTATGTATCACCTGAGGCCAGTCACTTCAGTGGTTACATGTAAGGGTTTGCAACCACTTTTAGGCCCCATGCACATGAGACGCGGGTGCAAACTCTGCTGAAAGCATGTTTTTAAAAGCTGAAAGCGGCGTTTAGAAACTCCCGTTTTGCCGCGTTTGCATGCCGCGTTTAGCGGCGTTTTACCACGTTTGCGTCTAGAAGCGTTTAGTTAAGATAACAGCAAGACCCTCCCCAAGCTCAAAAAACAGTATTATTTATTTCTTTCAGCCATTTTGTGAGACCAGAGTAGCAGCAGCTGAGAGAGCAGCAGTGTACTTGTATTTAGCATGTCACTTGCCATGTCACCTGCCCCAAAGTTGGGGATTGTCATTTGCCACGTCACCTGCCACAAGTTGTGGATTGTCCACTTGCCACGTCATCTGCCACGTCACTTGCCATGTCACCTGCCACAAGTTGTGTATTGTCCACTTGGTACGTCACTTGCCACAAGTTGTGGATTGCCCACCTGCCACGTCACTTGCCATGTCTCCTGCCACAAGTTGGATTGTCATTTGCCACATCACCTGCCAAAAGTTGTGTATTGTCCACTTGCCACGTCATCTGCCACAAGTTGTGACTTGTCCACTTGCCACGTCACTTGCCACAAGTTGTGGATTGTCCACTTGCCACGTCACCTGCCATGTCACTTGCCACGAGTTGTGGATTGTCTACTTGCCACAAGTTGGATTGTCATTTGCCACGTCACCTGCCACAAGTTGTGTATTGTCCACTTGCCATGTCACCTGCCACAAGTTGTGGATTGTCCACTTGCCACGTCACCTGCCACAAGTTGTGTATTGTCCACTTGCCATGTCACCTGCCACAAGTTGTGGATTGTCCACTTGCCACGTCACCTGCCACAAGTTGTGGATTGTCCACTTGCCACGTCATCTGCCACGAGTTGTGAATTGTCCACTTGCCATGTCACTTGCCACGTCACCTGCCACGTCATCTGCCACAACTTGTGGATTGTCCACTTGCCATGTCACCTGCCACAAGTTGTGGATTGTCCACTTGCCACAAGTTGGATTGTCATTTGCCACATCACCTGCCACAAGTGGATTGTCCACTTGCCACGTCACCTGCCACAAGTTGTGTATTGTCCACTTGCCACAAGTTGGATTGTCCACTTGCCACGTCACCTGCCACATGTTGCTTGTTCAAATCTAACAACATATGGGTCAAATTCCAATTATACTTTGGATAACAGCAATGCTAGTAGTGTATTGGATTGGATCATGGGCTCATTAGGGTATATAAATGGTCTATGAATCATTGCAAGCAATTACAATTTTTTTAAATTTTTTTAATGGTTTTTCATCATTTGCCATCATTTTTGAGATTTTTAATGTAAAAAAAATAGGGCACCTTAAAACGCTTATTAACGCAAACACGGCTAAGCACCAGTACCGCGTTTGCGTTTAATAAGCGTTTTTAAAGGTGCGCTTGGCGTCTGAAACATGGAAAACTTTTGCGTCTGAACCCATTTTTTTGCTTCTGGAAAAACGAGGTTAAACTCAACTGCCTAAAAAACGCCAAAAAACGAGAGTTCAGGGGCAGTTGAAAAAAGTGTCCAACTGCCTCTGAACGCACGTTTAACAGCGTCTTGTGTGCATGAGGCCTTACTTTGAGGCTTTTCTATCTTTTATAAGCAGACATGCAATAACCTGCATTTTAAAAGCAGTCTATTTGTCCTGCACTGTCTGGCTACTAGGTTCTATCGTGATGTTCTAACCCCTGAAATAAGAGAACAAATGTCTGTTCCTGTTAAGCCGTGCTTTTAGAATCTTTTTAGCAACAGCAATTATGCTATGACTCTACTTTCAGCAATTTTTAGAAAAAAAAACTGCCAACATGATGGTTTAACAGTCAGGATTGCCAGCTTATCCTTTTTAATTGCCTCTGTTTCTTTTTTTTTTTTTTTTTTTTTTTCAATAACATTTTTATTTTATTCTGTTACCAAAGTTTACACTGCATAGAATACAACAGGTGAGGTATTAGAAAAGTGTAATGCATGGTATTAAACAAACAAGTACAGGTACATGCAATGTTTTCCCTAGTGCGTTGTGAGAGGGTTCTGGTCCCCAGGTTAACATGGTCACCACAGCCTCTCAACACCGCAGATTAGGAGTAAACCTCTGATATCTAATAACCAAAATAACTTTTGTAATAAGAGCAAGAGAAGGGGAAGAAAAGAGAAAAGGAAAAGAACAGGAAAAAAGAAGGGGTAAAGTCACCTGAGTGAGTCAATGATCCGTTTATAAGGAGTCCTCCCGGAGGTGCCACAGCTCCCAGACCCTATCATGTGCTTCCAATCTGTCTTGCATCCTGGCCGTCATCGTCTCCATCAGCTCTACGTCCTTAATCCTCGCATAAAGTGCTTCAGGGGTAGGGGGGGGGTTTCTTCTTCCAATTCAATGCTATAAGGCATTGTGCTGCCGTTAGAATGTGGCGTACTAATTTTTTATTGGTTTTGGAAAGCTTTAGTGGGGGTAAGCCTAACAGGAAAAATTTAGGGGTCATAGGGAGTGTTTTTCCCAGGAGATTGATCAGTAGCTGCTGAACTTTTCCCCAGTAGGTGACAATTTGGGGGCATTCCCAGTAGATATGGAGAAGGGTACCCCTGGCTCCCGAGCACCTCCAGCATTGATCTGAGCTTGTGGGGTAAATAGCATGAAGTACATCTGGGGTCATGTACCAGAAGAAAATTATTTTGTATGCGTTTTCCTTATATAGTGTACAAATTGAACTTTTCGCTGCCTGAGACCATATCACCTGCCATTGTTCCGTGGAGAGTTCTTCCTTAAGGGCTTTCTCCCACTTAACCATATAGAGGTGTTTACCTTGCGCCTCTATTGAGTAGGAGTTTAATATTTTGTAGATATCGGAGATCAGTCCCCTCTGAGTCAAACCTGCTATAACCAAGGTTTCAAAGGGAGTTAAGGAGGAAAATCGCAGGTCAGGTGCTATGGTCAGGGCATAGTGGCGGATCTGTAAATAGCTATAAAAAGCTTGGCGTGATATATGATGTTAAGTTTGGAGTTCAGAGAAGGCTAATAGTCTACGCGTTCTAGGGTCTACTATGTTGCCGAAGTGGAACAAGTTTTGGGAGGACCATGGGTAGGACATCTGGTGTGTGAGACTATCCGGCACTTTAGGGTTGAATATAAAGGGGGTTAGCAGCGATTTTTCTGAGGAGAGGCCATGTGGGGAGCGTAGTGCTTTCCACGTTTTACGGAGTTGGGACATAGCTCCTAATAGACGTTCAGGGGGCACCTCCGCATCCGCACACCAGAGCAAGCTATTTGGGTGGGTCGGGGCCAGCCATATCTTCTCGATTTCCGTCCACTTATTATAGGACCACTGGGTGGACCACGAGATTATAGCTCTGAGTTGAGTGGCTTGGTAATATTTAATTAGATTCGGTAAAGCGAGGCCACCATCAGACCGAGCTGCCATAAGGACTGACTGGGGGATTCTGTGCTTTTTATAATTCCAGACAAATTTAAGTAGATCTATCTGGAGTTTTCTGAGATGTTTGGATGGGACTGGGATGGGCAATGTTTGAAATAGGTAGAGTAATTTTGGGAGGATCGTCATTTTAATGGATGTTATTCGTCCCAGTAGGGAGAGGTGATGTTTTTTCCATCTGAGGAGCATGGTTCTGATAGAATGAAATAGGGGAGGGAAATTTTCCTGATAAAGTGTTGCGAATGTTGGAGTAATGTGGATTTCCAGATATTTTAAGGATATAGCTTTCCAGTGATATGGGAAGTTGGTCTGTAAATGTGCGATTTCCGGTTCTGGGATATTTATTGGTTTCTGATTTGGACGTATTAATTTTATAGCCCGATAGTGCCCCATATTTATCAAGCTCGGCGTGGAGGTTCGGGAGGGATATTCTAGGTTGTGTCAGGGTCATAATGATATCATCAGCGAACAATGAGATTTTAAACTCCCTACCGCGAACTGATATCCCGTGAATATCTGGGTTCCCCCGGATATGGGCCGCTAGAGGTTCCACGCATATCGCAAACAGTAGGGGAGAAAGGGGGCATCCCTGCCGTGTACCGTTATGTATTGAAAACGGAGCCGAAACGGCAAAGGGAGTTCTAACCTGTGCAGTGGGGTTGGAGTATAGGTGTTGCACCGCTCGTAGGAAGGGGCCCTTCATTCCTATGTGCTGTAGGGTGGCGAACAGGAAGGGCCAACCCAAACGGTCAAATGCTTTTTCGGCGTCCAAGCTTAGAAGCAGAGACGCCGAGTCCTCCCTGTTCGCCACATCCACTAGATCAATCACTTTCCTCGTGTTATCTCCCGCCTGTCTAAGTGGTACGAATCCTACCTGGTCTTTATGTATGAGAGAGGGGAGAACTACATTCAGGCGGGTTGAGAGTATTTTCGTGAAGATATTTAGGTCGGAATTTAAAAGGGCAATGGGTCGATAATTGGCACATAATATGGGGTCTTTGTCTGGTTTGGGAATTAGGGTAATAAATGATCTTTGCATATCAGCTGGGACCGGGGTGTCCCGAAGAAAGGTGTTAAACAGTCTGCTCATATGAGGGAGTAGGAGCGGAAGGAAAGTTTTATAGTATTCATATGGTAGGCCGTTGGGACCTGGTGATTTACGGGATGGTAATGATTTGATCGTAAGTTCTATTTCCTCCTCTGTAATAGGTGCGTTTAGGGCCTCTAAGTCTCTGGATTGTAGGCGGGAGACGCCACTTTGTTCTAGATAACGATGTAGTCTAAGTGAGATCTCTGGGGCGGGGGGATTTTTTGGGATGTCTGGGTTGTTGTAGAGGTCAGTGTAGAAGTCTGCAAAGGCATGTGCAATATCTTTGGGATGGGACAGTAGGCAGCCCTTTTTATTCTTAATTTGGTGGGGGGTAGCATTAAGGGAGTCCTCCCGCAACTTTTTTGCCAGCAAGGAATGTGCCTTGTTTCCCCTATCATAGTACACCTGCTTTAACCGAAGCAAGGCTTTTTCTACTTGCCCCAGTGCAAAGTCCCTTAGGATCGTCCTAAGTTTAATAACCTTCCTGAGGAGGGGTATGGTAGGAGATGTTTGAAGCTGTGTCTCTAGAACCTGTAGTTCCCTCTCAGTACGGTGTTTCCTGGCTAATGCATCTTTTTTCATGGCCGACGATAGGGCTATGCATCTACCCCTGATGACCGCCTTGTGGGCCTCCCATAGCGTAGCAGGAGAGATGTCAGAGGTGTTGTTTTCTTTGAAGTAAAATTTCAGGGAGGAGGTTATTTCCGTGGTTGACTGAGGGTGTTGAAGGAGAAAAGTGTTTAGTCTCCAGTTACAGGGTCTAGGGTTAGGGGACTCCACATCTAGTGCAAGAGTGATCGGGGCATGGTCGGACCAGGAGATCGGGAGCACCCTGGCCTCTCGAACTATTCTAAGAGTAGAGTTGTTAACAAAAAAATAGTCAATCCTGGTGTGGGTTTTATGGGGAGCTGAGTAGAAGGTATACTGCCGATCCCCCGGGTGGAGGGCCCTCCAGGCATCGAAGAGAGCATGTTTTCTAAGTAGTTGGCGAAAAAGCTTCGAGTCCCTGAAGGTTCGAGCTGATGGTGCCCGGGGGTCCACCGCAAGGCGGTCGGCATTTGTGGAGTGGATTAAATTGAAGTCACCCCCCACCACCAGGATCCCATGTTCAGAGCGGAAAAGACGTGTAAACATTTTAGATAAAAATCTATGTTGTTTGACATTAGGTGTGTACAGAGCGCACAGGGTGATCTCCCGTGACCGCCATCGACCCCTAACAATAATATAGTGACCATGTGGGTCTCCATAGTGACTCTCATATACAAATGGAGAACCTTGTTTAATGAGTATGGCCACCCCTGCCCGTTTATGTGGTCCTGAGGAAAGGTAGCTGTTTGGGAAGTGCCTGGATGCGAAAGCAAAGGTGCCCCCCCTGTCAAAGTGTGTCTCTTGGACAAAAATAATATCAGCGCCAGATTGTTTAAATTCCCTCAGTGCCAGATGCCTCTTTTTATTGGAGTTTAGTCCATGGACATTTAATGAGAATATCCTAGCCATGGTCTCTTGTTGGGAAGGGGAGGGGGTTCATGTTACCTGGATTGAAGACGACGGCCATGGATCCTGGGACTGGAAGCGGGCAACCTCCGGCGAGGGGTCTGGACCTAGCCTGCGGTCCATGTAGAGAGTCACTCGGTGACAAGGGGTGTAGAATAAGAGAAGGTGGGGCTAGAAGAAAGAAACAAAGGTTAGTGTTAAACAAAACAAGACAAAGCCTAAGAAGTGTTTTCAGCTGACCTTGAAAGGTCAATGGACCTAGGTCAGTACGGTTTCCCAAAGATCCGCCCAGCTCTGCTCCAACAGAGCAGGCCAGACGGATGCAAGGGAGCCCTGGGTTGATCATACAACAGGATATTACCAAAGCTATTGTGACAATCATCACTTAATTAGGGGAGGGGTGGGTGAGCTAAAGGAAAAAACACCTACACTCCCAAGCCTCAACGGAGACATGCCCATAGAGTGAGACAAAAACAAATTTAGAAATGAAAAGACTGGGGCAAAAAATTGGGGACTGCGTGAACAAAATGTCCAGGACAGGTCTATCAGCCTAGTGGAATGGCTGAGCATCTATAATTTTCAGGATCCAAAAGAAAAAAAGAAAAAGAGTTCAAGTCAGCCGTTTCTGGATTTGGAACTCTTGTGAGGTGTGCCTTCCCTCCGGTTGCGGTTAGAGGGGGGAACCTTCTGCCACATTGTAGGCGGCGGTGGTGGGGTGGTTACTAAGTCCCAATCCGGGAGTTGAGGGGGACTGATCCCCAAAACGTCACAGAAATTGGTTAGATCTTCTGGATACCGTAGAACAGCAGATCTGCCTTGGTTCTTGGCTGTAAGGGTGAAGGGAAATCCCCATCGATAGGGGATATTTTCTTCATGAAGGATGCGTAGAAGATGTTGCAAGAGTCTGCGCTTCTGTAGGGTTATCCAGGAGAGATCTGGAAACAGTTGCAGGTGTGCATCTTGGAAGGTTATTTTACGTTGCAAGCGGGATTGACGCATAATGTCCTCCTTTAAGGGGTATGAGCTTATTCTGCAAATAATATCCCTCGGTTTGGAAGTAAGATTCTTGGGGCGAAGGGCTCGGTGGGCTCTGTCCATGTCGATACGGTTGGTTAGGGGGTCCCCAAGTAGATTGTTAAATATGTGTTGTAGTTTGTTGTGGATGTCTTCCGGACCGTCCGTCTCCGGCACCCCCCTCACTCGAATATTGTTTCTGCGCCCCCTATTATCCAAGTCCTCGAGGTGGCGTTGCATTTCTCTTAGTTGGATACGGTGGTCTGCTCCTTGAAGTTGGGTCCTATGGACTGCTAGTTTAGTTTTTTGGATTTCTTCTTCGGCCATCTCCACCCTGTCAGCTAGATGTTTAAGGCCTGTTTGTAGTATCTGTATTTCTGAACGACAGGTGGATTTTACATCTGCAATCAGCTGTTTGAAGTCATCTTTGGTGGGCATCGCCTGTAGATAGGAATACCACTCACTAGGGGGTGGGTGATGGGGGGTTGGCGGTGGGTTTTGCTGTGGCGTTCGTTTGCTTGGTTGTAATGCAGCTTCACCCCGCATGGTGGGTATGGATTGTAGGGATGCGGTCCATCTGTTTCCCCAGGGCTGGCCCTGGGTGTGTAAGGGGGCCTCTGCCTCTGTTTCTTAATGTTCTGTAATTGATTTGATTAATTGGGTGCCTTATCTGCTTTAAATTGCACAAGAACATGTAATTTAAAGAGATGATCTGGAAACTTCAACGCTGGTGAATATATTTATTTATTCCTTTGCCACTAGCATTTATCAAGTAATTTGACTATCTGGTTTGGTGCTTCTTTAATTGGCTTATTTTACCAAATTTTTTCAGTCCCTTTTTGTTTCCTTCGCTATTGCATTTTGTGACTTTTGTGGTTTATTGAAAAATGCAGTTATTTGCGGTGTATTATGGTATATTTACTTCTGCAGTTAAGTTTGCGACCATTGGATTTGTCTTTTAATTTTTTTTTTTCTTTTCCTGGCTCAAATAAGAATCGCAAATTTTTTTATTTTTTTTTGGCTTAGAATTAAAGATCACGATTCTCTCACAATTCTCGCGGCATAACCTCATCTTTTACACTATACAAAAAAAATTGGGCTAACTTTTTACTGTTTTAGTTTTTTTTTTTAATTCATTAAAGTGTATTTTTTCAAAAAATATTGCATTTTAAAGACCGCTGCGCAAGTACAGTACAATATTGCAACAACCGCCATTTTATTCTCTAGGGTATCTGCTAAAAAAAATAAATATAATGTTTAATATATTAGTAATTTTCTAGCAAAAAAATACTGATTATAATTTGTAAGCAACAAGTGTCAGCAAATGGTTTAGTCTTTAACCGCTTCAGCCCCGGAATGATTTGCCCCCTTTATGACCAGGCCATTTTTTGCAATGCAGCACTGTATATCTTTAACTGAAAATTGCGCGGTCCTGCAACACTGTACCCAAACAATATAGACATCCTTTTTTTTTCCCACAAATAGAGCTTTTTTTGGTGGTGTTTGGTCACCTCTGCGTTTTTTTTTTTTTTTTTTTTGCGCTATAAACAAAAAAAGCCGTCAATTTAACCACTTGCCAACCGGCCATAGCCAAAAGACGGCAACAGCACAGTCGGCTAGTTGTGGGTGGACATCCGTGGGACGTCATTCCAGAATGTTGCTCGCAGAATGGCGCGCACCCGGGAACATCCGTGACTGGACCCGGCGCATCACGGATCACGGTAAATAGCCGCTGATCGCAGCCGTTTACTATGTGATCGTTCCGTCAAATGACGGAGCAATCACTTGTAAACAAACCGGTGTCACGTCATGACACCGGTTCCTCCCTCCCCTCTGTGCACCGATTGGTACAGCGCGGGGGGGAGAGGGGGAGAGATGGCAGCAGCGCTGTGGGCTGGATGTTTAGTGTCCACAGCGCTGCTCAATGTCAATAATGGCAATACTCTGCAACACTGCAATACTCTGCAACACTGTGCAATACTCTGCCAATACTCGCCAATTCTCTACCAATACTCGCCAATTCTCTACCAATACTCGCCAATACCAGAAACAAAGAATTTTTTTTTGTTTTATCGAATTTTCAGTCTTTTTTTGATTTATAGCGCAAAAAATAAAAAAAAAAACAGCGATGATTAAATACCACCAAAAGAAAGCTCTATTTGTGTGAAAAAAAGGACAAACATTTCATATGGGTACAGTGTTGCATGACGGAGTAATTGTCATTCAAAGTGTGAGAGTACTGAAAGCTGAAAATTGGTCTGGTTAGGAAGGGGGTTTAAGTACCCAGTTGTCAAGTGGTTAAAAAAGAAAAAACAATTTTTTTTTTTTTTTTTTTTTTTATTTATTTATTTTTTTACTTTCTGCTATAATACACTTCGTGATCGCGGGTCGCCAGTGGACATCGAGTCCCCATGCTCTCGCGGTGGGCCTGCTATCTCCTCTGCAAAGACAGACGTACACCTACGGCGATTTGCGCAGGAAAAAAAAATATATAAAAGAACAAACTTATTCATCAGTTTAGGCCGATATATATTCTTCTACATATTTTTGGTAAAAAAAAAACACAATAGGCGTATATTGATTGGTTGGCGCAAAAGTTATCGCATCTACAAACTATGGGATAGATTTAGGGACGTTTATGAATTTACTGGTAATAGTGGCGATCTGCAATTTTTAGAGGGCAATCAAGGGGTTGGTTGTGTTCTAACTGTAGGGGGGGGGGGGGGGAGCTCACTGGGACATGACAGAGATCACTGTTCCCGATCTCTGACATGTCATCTGGCAGAATGGGGAATCGCCTTGTTTAAATAGGCAGTTCCCCGTTCTGCCTCTGTACACCCTGATCGCGGGTCGCCAGCGGACATCGAGTCCCCATGCTCTCGCGGTGGGCCTGCTATCTCCTCTGCAAAGACAGACGTACACCTACGGCGATTTGTGCAGGAGAGCCGACCTGCCCCAGTATAATGGCGACGGCTGGTCGGCTAGAGGTTAGAGCGGAACTGCAGTCTGCTCACATAATTTGTAATAAAAACATCTTTGCCATTCTAAAACTTCCCTCCAACCACTTTGCATATTATTTTATATATATACTGTGATTCTGTACCTGCTAAATATGCTGCAGAAATCTCCCTCCACTAAGTCTGGCTGCAGCTATTTTAACTGTGGGCAGCTGAAGCTGCTGCCTGTTCACTTCCTGGATTTATACAGACAGAGGCACACCTCCATCTCTGCAGCCATGCAGCTCTCATTGGCCCTCTTATGACTCCCCCCCCCCCCCCCCCTCCCTTCCTGGTAAACTCTCACAAGAATGAGAGAGAAAGAGAGCTGTGCATGATGCCATAAGCCTAGGTTTTTCTTACCCGACAAACAGGAAGTGGGCTGTATAAGGTATTTACTGGCAGAATAATTTTTTTTTACTATCCAAAGTTAAAACAACAAGGGCAGAAGATTTAATAGATGGAAAGTTGAAAAAAAGGCTGAAGGTCCACTTTAAAGCTGAGTTCTACCCATTTAAAAGTGTAGCTGCTGACTTAATAAACAGACACTCACCTGTCCCACGGTCCAGTGATGCGGGCGCACGAAGCCTCGCTCCTCTCGGCAGCGCCAGCATTGTAACTGTGGGCCTGGCTTCACAGCTGGGCATGTGTGAGGCGCGCTGTGCGTTGTGAATGGCCGGGCAATCTTTTGGGACCTGTGACGTGTCCCAGAAGATTGTAGGGAGGGAGAGGTGAACTTCCTTTCTGTGCCGCGGTGCCAGGGGTGGAAGTGGGAGCTGGGTGTCTGTCAAACTGCGTACCTGCTTCCCCCCCCCCTAAAAAAAAAAAAAAAAAAAAAAAAAAAAAAATTACATGCCAAATATGGCATATCAGGGGGTCACAAGTACTTAAAGCGTAAGTTCCATTTTTGGGTGGAACTCTCCTTTTAAGTGGTAAAACTGACCTCATCTACAGACAGTTCATTCCTTTGATCTAAAAAAGAAAAATGTTACAATGTTTCTCTATAAGCCCTATAAGTTTTGGATCACACTGGTGCGATGTGGGAACCAGCCTGATTCCTGAGCGGGTTCCCGCATCGCATCTAACTCGCAGGCAGTTTAAGCTGACATCTGCAAACCGCTGCGGGTGTCAATACAAAGTTAATGACCGCCCCAAATCGGGTCGCAGAACGCAGTGCGAACTGTGAAATTGGATCGCATGGGTCTGAACACCCATGCGATCCGATTCCAGTGGTGCGAATGCAATGCGATTTCAACCATACAAACTGTACACAGACATCGCATGTGATGTGCACAGCAATGCAGTGCGAATCACATGTGATGTCTGGCATCACATAAGTGTGAACCCAGCCCAAGGCCTTGTTCCTTCACCTGCACAGATGTCAGATTGGGAGCATCATCTGTGTCCGTGCAGCTGCTGCATCCCAATTGACATTAATGGGACTGCCTGCACAGGGATGCATGGAATATCTGTGCATTCCAGTGTGGGTAAACACTGCCCTCACTACGAGTGTATGCTTTAGTATGCCCCATGTGAACAAGGCCTGCGGTATGCTTTCTGTAGACAGTACAGTTCACCTTTTAAAGCCTAAGTTTTTAGTGATGATTTTTTTTTTTTTTTAAATATACACAGTACTTGCTATCAATGAGAAGTTGCTTTGTGCTGCTGACTGCTGTTGTGATTGAAATCTGAAGTCCTCTGAACCCTGCTGTACTCTGTCTGCAGTAATCTGCTGGTGCTGTGGGGGTAATGGAGCCAGGAGACCTGTCATATGCACTCCACAAGAGCACACGTTATGAGACGAACCCTAAATATTTTTTTGCTTTGAAATGATGACCAGAGGACAAAATTCAATTAACTCCAATAGAAAGGCCTATTATTATTCAATGCAGTGATAGATTCTCCATAAAAATGAATGGCTTTTTGTCTATGCATGTACAGAAGAATTCAGGAGCAGCAGAGAGGTTTTCCAGCTCTGCTTCTGCCTGTGGGCCACCAAGCATAGATTTGCTAGGCATGTGGGCAGGGGATTGTAAAGCTTGGGGTCATTTAGGCAGCATTTGATTGTAGCACTGGGCAAGGGGGAGTGTTGGACTGTTGTTCCCCCTGCATTGTCACCTTGTCACATGAGTCCCTGGTTGAGCCTACAAGTGGCTGTGCTGCCATGGACCATCATTGTCACTATCTGGAAACCAGTCCTTAGCAATGATGCGCAGCCAACACTAGAGCAAGGACTTGTATAGACAGGAAGTGTTTGAAAAAGGCCGGAGGAGACCAACAGCACTGAGATGCTGAAAGGTGAAAACGGCAGGTTATGAAAAATAAAAACGTTTGATACACAGTTCAATCGTAGACTAAATTGCATTTAGTCAGCGTTTTGTAAAACAAATGAAAGCCTTATAATTATAGCAGGTTAGCGCTGAAAACCGTATGATAATAAAAATGTTAGTGGTCCTAAAGCTTAAAGTGATTGTAAAGCCAGAAGGTTTTTTTTATCTTAATGATAAAGATGATTAAGATAAAAAAACCTTCTGTGTGCAGCAACCCCCCTAATACTTACCTGAGCCCATCTCTATCCAGCGATGTTGCAGGAGAGACTCGACTACCCAGGACTCCCACTGCTGTCAATCAAAGTCAGTGAGTCAATGAGGAGAGAGAGGGGGGCCTAGCCACAGTTCCGTGTCTGGATGGACACACGGAGCTGTGGCTCAGCTCACGTGCCCCCATAGCAAGCTGCTTGCTGTGTGGGCACTCGAGGGGCCAGGAGCACCGAAGAGGGACCCAAGAAAAGGAGGATCCAGGCTGCTCTATTCAAATCCACTACACAGAGCAGGTAAGTATCACATGTTTGTTATTTTTAAGCAAAAAAAAAAAAAAACGAGAATTTAGTATCACTTTAAACATTTTTCTTACCTTAAAGTGTTACTAAACCCAACCCAGGACCCAGCATTCACTATATCTGATCTCCCACAGTGCACAGAACATGGAAATGCAATTATTTTAGGAAATCTAAACTGCTAAATGCGTTTTCTCATCAGCAGTATATAGCAGTTTTATGACTTCTATCAGTGTCTGGCTGAGCACTGGTTAAAGCTTGTTGGACTTTTTATGGTCCCCTGACTGCCCTACGAGGCTGCATGACACTTGACTGTCTATCTGGACAGTGCTGATTGATCCTGTGCTAATCACATGCACCCCCCCCCCCCCAAAAAAAAAGCAATACACACCAAACTGAGCATGTGCAGAATGCCCCCAAGGCTCTGTACTATCAGGAGATGGATTGGGGACTGTGTAAGAAGGAGAGGATTAGAGAAGACCGGATCAAACAGTCTTTTTACGCAATGCAGATGATTAACCCCTTAGGTTTCACAGTGAGTATAACAAGCATGCTTTACTACATATACAGACAGATTTTACTGTTGTGGGTTTAATAACACTTTAAATGCATTCTCTGAATTAATATGAACCCCCTCCCCCAAGTCCTCACTTGATCCAGTGCTGTGCCAGTCTGCAGCAGCTCTGTCTTCTCTGCCCGTTCTCACGGGACAGACTGAGAGAGCGGGAGGCAGGGCCAAGCAGTGTGCCTCTATAGACGTAGACAGCCTGGCTCAGAATCAAGCCCACACAAGTCCCCCCGCATAGCAAAAGGCTTGGACAAGAGGAGGAGGAGCCAGGAGCGCCAACAGGGGACCCAAGAGAGGAGTTTTGGGCCGCTCTTTGCAATGGAAAGAAGTATACAACTTGGGGGTATACAACGTCACTGAAGCCTTCGAGAAATAACCTGTTGTGCATGTTTAGGCACCAGAAATGAATTGGAGAGTGCCATATAATGTATACTGATGGTATAGTTGGTAGATGATTGATATAAGGTTTTAAAACCATATACAGTATGTAGAACAACAAAAGCTGAAAATACATGTTTAACTGCTGCTGAGACAGAAAATTCCAGAATTCAGTCCTGTTGTCACTTATTGGTGGACAACCAGACCATATTTTGGAGGCCCAATGGGGCTTAAGGGAATAACAAACTGAACAGCAGCATTTAATGGCTTTGTCAGCAGTGACATCCAGAGTGCCATTAATAGAGTTTATGCTATGTAATGTGTTCAATTAATGCCTTTAAGAGCAACAGTAATGATATATAAAATATGCATTACTTCCATTACTCTTGCTTTTCTCATACAAATTGGTGATTGCAGACTAAAGAAAAATAATATATATGCTTTTGAATTTGGGTTTATTGAAAGGGTCATTGGGTGCTTATAGGTGTCATTACCTGAACATCATTTTACTAGGAGTCGGCTGCTTCTCCAGCATGCAGACCTTGTGAAATGTGTAGCCGCTGGCCATATATCCATATTTCTTGATGAAGATTTAGGCCCCTTTCACATGGGCTGTCTGGTCCCGTCCGCCTGTTCGTTTTTCAGGTGGACCCGATCAGACCCTGCATTGTTCTCTATAGAGCGACGAATGTCAGTGGTGACATGTCCGCTGACGCTCACCGCCATCCAATCCTGCCTGCCAAAAACAGACGGATGATGGTCCTATTTTACACCTGTCTGGCGGATTGCCTTATGGAGGAGATCAGGACTGTGTCCTCTCTGCATAGCGGAGCAGACACGGTCCTGTCATCCGCCAGATCAGCAGAGAGATCCCGGGCTGAGCAAGCGGATTCTGCATAGCGGAGGCGTCCGTGTGAAAGGGATAGCAAACTCTCATTTTTTTTTTTTTTCATGAACCTAAGAATTTTGTCACTTTACAGCATGGTAATCCAGCTCCATGTGTGGTTTATCTGTTACCATTTAATTGTATTCTTTTTGGTTTTATTTTGGAATCTGCATAAATTAATGGAAAAAGACAATGTTTTGAACTTTACATTTTTGAAAAGTTTCTTTGCCACTGTCTCAGCTTGGAACTTTGCCAACGTTTAACTTGTCTTACCTGTTTGTGCTGCATTTCTCAGTTAGGAGTGAAACTTGTAAATGTCTTTGTAAGAGGAAAACAAAGGGGCATGTATAAAGTAGTGAAGGTGACTTCCACCACACATTCACTGGTGGTGGATCAGTCACTGCCATTTTTGAACACATGCAAGCAAGATTCACTTGCTTTGAATGTCAGATTAACTGCTTTGTAAATGTGCTCATTAGTGGGTGACTTCTTTTGCAGTTGAAGTGACAACTTGAATGTAATTAGAAAGTAATTCCAAATTTATGTTTGCTTTTAGTATTTGGTTTTAGAACAAATTTAATTTCCCAAACAAAATGACCTGCATTGTTAGAAATTTGTTTTAGAAATACCTTCCACCATACTCCTTCAAATTTCACTGCAGTTGAAAATGAGCATAGATGTGATCTCACTAACAATTAACCACTTGCCGACTGCATAGCGCCGTTCTACAGCAGAAAGGTAGCTCCCCTGTGCCGGATCACATACCTAGTACGTGATCTGGCACTTCTTCTGTGATTAGCCACAGCAGATACCGATCAGTGGGTGCAGGCCAATGGATGTCTGGAGGCACCCACTGATCGGCGAGGAGGACGACAGAACACAGCTCTGCCTATCAATGGGAGGATTTTGTTTCCTGAAAAATAAAAATCCAGCACATTCCTTAATAAGAGCACCACATAGTAAGCCCAAACGCTGGTTAGGCACACATTTAACCCTTTGATCGCCCTAGATGTTTAACCCCTTCCCAGGCAGTCTCATTAGTACAGTGACAGTGTATATTTTTAACACTGATCGCTGTATTGGTGTCACTGGGTTCCACAAAGTGTCAGATTGTCCACCGCAATATCGCAGTCATGCTATAATTCGCTGATTGCCGTCAATACTAGTATTAAAAAAAATTGATAAATAAAAATTCCATTATATATACCATAGCTTGTAAACGCTAAAACTTTTGCGCAAACCAATTAATATATACTTATTGGAATTTTTTTTTTACCAAAAATATGTAGCAGAATACATATTGGCCTAAATTATTTGAAGACATTTTGTTTTTTTTTTTCTTTTTATTTATCGGGTATGTTTTATAGGAGAAAAAAAAATTTTTTATTTTTTTTTTTTTTTTATAGCGCAAAAAGTAAAAAGCCCAGTGGTGATCAAATACCACCCAAAGAAAGCTCTATTTATGGGGGGAAAAAAGGACATAAATTTAATTTATGTACAGCGTAATTGTCCGTTAAAATAATGCAGTGGCGTATAGCAAAAAAATGGCCTGGTCAGGAAGTGGGGTAAATCTTCTGGAGGACAAGTGGTCAAAAAATCAAGCCAGCTGGAAGTGCATTCTGGGAAAAGTATTTTCTCTGTCTGCTGCAGGCAGAAGGAAGCATTTAAGAAGTAAGGATCGGCATGAGGTAGAATGTAAAAGTACTGCACTGTATTAGGATTGACATGACTATGAAATCTAGGAAGTGATTTTTAGTCCAGTGAGAAGGTGCTGACCCTGAATGTCTGGAAAAATATGGTGTCATCCATTTGACAGTAGGTCCACGTTAACTGTCAAAACAAATTTTTTGTGCTAGTTTTGGTTGTACGTGTTAAAGCTGAACTCCAGGCAATCAGCCTAGTATGCAGTTTAGTTACATAGATCTTGTGATCCAAGCACCTCTGTCATAACCATGTCCTGGATACCAACAGCTGCAGTAGCACAGCTACAGGAAAAAAAAACTTCAGTTTTCTGATTGGATAATGAAGGAACAGCAGCACAATAATGTCCTTCCTCTGTTCTCTCCTCCTGTTATCTTGTTTGCTGTCCACTATGTCCAGTACTATATGTCTTCTGCAGCAAATTGGCTCCTTTTGCTGCCCTTCCAAGTGTAAGGCTGGGTTCACACTAGTGCGAATTGGATGTGGGTTTTTCTGAGCATCCAATTCGCATGACAGGAGATTGTGATTGGCTCTCAATGGAGCCGATTCACACATCCTCAGGGCAGCTGCGGAGCGATTCCTGTACGTCTTTGGCTCTGTTTCAGGCCAGAATTCAGGCAAAAATTCCGGCCTGTTGCTGCTGTACAGAGGCTTGCAGACGGCTGATCAGGGCAGTTCACGTACATACCCATACACTGGTTGTGTTTTAAAAATAGGTTTTCCATGAGTACGTATTGTGATTCACTGGTGATTTTATATATGCCTGGTTCCAACTTTAAAGCAGAGTTCCACCCAAGAATGGATCTTCCGCTTTTCGGAATCCTTCCCCGCCGGTGTCACATTTGGCACCTTTCAGGGTGGTGGGGGAGCAGATACCTGTCTAATACAGGTATTTTGCTCCCACTTCTGGGCATAGATAGCTGAGCCACCTGCGGGTATCTACGCCACTTCCGGCTCCTTCTCCGTCCCCCCGCTGTCTTCTGGGAGACACACCGGTCCCAGAAGACAACAGGAACCAGTGGGATCGTGCAGCGTGAGTCATGCATGCTCAGTAGGGAACCTTCACTTCATGATTCCCTTACTGAAGATGGCGGCGCCTCCACCCGAGAGACAGATCGGCTTCGGGTGCCGACATCGTGGGCGCCCTTGACAGATAAGTGTCCTTATTTTAAAAGTCAGCAGCTGCAGTATTTGTAGCTGCTGACTTAAAAAAAAAAAAAAAAAAATTAGGCGGAACTCCGCTTTAAAGAGCAACTCCCAATTAATAAAAATATCCTAGGACACCTATTAATAGCAATATGCGAAATACATGCGAGCTCTGGTGCTACAGAAGTCCCTAATAGGGATGCAATGCTAACAATTCCGCAGACTGCAATCAAATAGAAAACATGGGACTAGCACACAAAAAGTATATGTGCATTTTAATTAATATCATAGTTGCATCAGCACAACCGTATACAGGCCTTATCCAGCCAAGGGCATACAGCAAATCCTACAAACAAATGTTTTCATATACAAACCACAATACAATATAAAACAATAGAAGAACAGTTTACATTAAGAAAGGCACACAGTAGGAAGGTCTCAATATTGATATTTTGGGGTGAAGACCCCTTCCTCAGTTGAAACGAACAAATCTGCTAATAACGGCTAACTTTGTCCTGGAAACCTTGAAGCTAAAATTAAGAATTTTGCTTATTTTAACCATACTAAATGCAGCAGGGTCTACTAGGGCTGCTTCCTTTGTGAACCTTCCAAAAGTACTTACAGGTAAAACTGCAGCTTATAGTGAAGTATCATTCGACATCTTCATCGGGAGGGCAAAAGCGTTAGGCTTGCCCGATCATCAGTTTGAATAATCAATGTAACAAGATAGCAGTTTGGTGCTAAGATCATTCAGGGCCCGTTCACACCAAAATTCCCATGTTTTCCTTGTATTAATGCAAGCATTTTAACATGCATTGGCATACATTTTTTAAATATGTTGTGTCCCTTCATTCATTGCAGTACATTTTTTCAAATATCTTTTTTATTGAAAGTCATTACAGTGATAATACGTAAATATTGATGTATCTGGGTACATACTTATCTCATGTGATTGAGATATATATATATATATATATATATATATATATATATATATATATATATATATAATATAAATTTCCTGAAGTGCATAAATCTCAGGTAGGCATCAACATAAACAGATCATTCTTCAGTTTTCATGAAGCCTGGTAGATCAACTATTGAGAGCTATGGAGCTGCCTGTTCCTTTTTCCTTTTTTTCGTAAAAAAAACTAAAGTAAAGATAAAGTAGAAATAGCAAGAAGGGGGGGGGGGGGGGGAGAGAACAGTCCGGGATGGCACTGGGTTATGCTATCGGTGCAGTGCATTTTTTACAAGCTTTTTTACATTCTTTCCAATGTCATCTTTTTGTTCCCAGAGTTGTGTTGCGTTTTATGCACATTGTATAAAGTTTCAGCCTGTAGTACTTTTTTCAGCACACTGCAGCACAAAGGTGTGAAGTAGTTTCACCACTGAGACTAGTGGGAGGTACAAAGCCATTTCCAAGTGCGTTTTCTAGAGTAATTCCTGATCTATCAAGAAATGTCCCTTGAAAAACTGTCCTTAGTGTAATTTTTGTGTATATTTTTTAACACTTATGCCCCGTACACACGGTCGGACTTTGTTCGGACATTCCGACAACAAAATCCTAGGATTTTTTCCAACGAATGTTGGCTCAAACTTGTCTTGCATACACACGGTCACACAAAGTTGTCGGAAAATCCGATCGTTCTGAACGCTGTGACGTAAAACATGTACGTCGGGACTATAAACGGGGCAGTGGCCAATAGCTTTCATCTCTTTATTTATTCTAAGCATGCGCGGCACTTTGTCCATCGGATTTGTGTACACACGATTGGAATTTCCGACAACGGATTTTGTTGTCGGAAAATTTTATATCCTGCTCTCAAACTTTGTGTGTCTGAAAATCCGATGGAAAATGTCCGATGGAGCCCACACACGGTCGGAATTTCCGACAACACGCTCTGGTCGGACATTTTTCCATCGGAAAATCCGACCGTGTGTACGGGGCATTAGTGTTAAAGTACTAGACTAAAATTTGAATAGGCTAGAGTTACTTAAAGGAGAAGTGTTTTTGTTTTTTTTTTGTTTTTCAGGACCAGTTCACACCACATGCAGTCCAGTGCATTTTTTTTCTGCATCAAAAACGCATGGAAAGTAGGTTATACGATTTCCAGTGGCATAGTTCACACCAGTGCGGTCAGTTCCAGGGCATTCCAGTTCCAGAAAAAAAAAAGTAGAACATGCTTCATTTTTTCTGCACTGGACTGGACTGTACTGGAACACGGTAAAACGCATCAAAAAAGCACCAGAATTCACTGAAACACAATTCAAACATGCATTGGACCCCAGTACAGTGGGGGAAAAAACAGGAAAAAAAAGGGGGGAAAAAAGCATCTGTTTTCAACTTCTCTTTATTAAATATTTTTAAAAAAAGAAAACAAACAATATCATTTATACATTGTCTCACTTTTAATACATACATATATAAATATCTTTAATGCAATAAATAGTCTTAATCACTAACACTCCACTTTCCTATTTCTATTATTCCTATCATCCAATACCTTCTGTACACCCACTCATACGAAAAAAAAAAAAGAAAAACCCCTAAACCTGTTCCCACTCATTATACAAATTTTAACTCTTCTTTAGAGAGCCGAAACTCATCCCATCTTTGCCATATTTCTGGCATTTTGTTTATTATATACCCTTCTTCTCTTATCTGTTTTTCCATATACTGAATTTCGTTCATTTCACATATCCATTCTGATATTGTTGGACCTTTTTTCTTCTTTCCATTTTCGTGCTATTAATGTTCTAGCAGCAGATGTCATGTTGTGAAGAATATCTGTTCTAATTACCTTTGTTGAGTCTCTGATGTCAGAGAAAAAAATGAAATTTTTAAACTTGGGTTCATTACTGCTCCTGACACTTTCTGATAGATCTCAAAAATCTTATTCCAAAATCTCTTCACCGCCTGACAGCCGTACCATATATGATCCATTGTCCCTCTCTCCGTCTTACATCTCCAACAGATCTCAGTATTTCCCTCATTAATTATGTTTAACGCTACTGGGCACCTATACCATCTCATTGCGATCTTATAGTTTCTCTCTTGATATTTATTTGCTATAGTTTTATGTATTATTTCAAACATTTTTCCCCATTCTTCTTCTAATATTGGATACCCCATTTCTTTTTCCCACTTTTTTTTTTTTATTCCTGTTAATTCTCTAAAGAACCGGAAGGGAGTAGTATGTCATATATCTTTGATAATTTCTTAGTTGGATCCTGTTCCTCCGCTAATATTTTTTCAAATTTAGTTAATGGTCTATTTATCCTATATATTTTTACTTCTATGAATGTCTTTAACTGTTGGTATTGTAACCACTTATTTTTATATACAGATCCTATATCCTGCAGTTTTGGTAGTTTCCTGTCCACTAGGATCTGTACCACCCTTAGATTCTTAGTTCCATTCCATTTTAGGTATTTTGTAACCTCCAAAGCTGGCGGAAATTCGGGATTGAAGAACAAAGAAAAAAGCATCTGGAATGCATCCAGAATCGCATCAAGGAATTAAAAAAGCACATGCAGAAACACCTCTGGAATGGATCTGGTGTGAACCAGCCCTATAACCTACTTTCCATGCGTTTTTGATGCAGAAAAAAACGCACTGGACTGCATGTGATGTGAACTCGCCCTGAGACTTGCGGCTAACATTGCCACACCTCTGAAAAGCCGTCTGCGAAGGATCGTCCTCGCTGCTTGTTTTAATGCTGTAATACTGCATCGGCTGCAGAGAGGTTGTGGCACAGCCCCAATCACTTAAATGGGTCATGTTCATCGGTGGTACATCTCATCAAATGCAACAGGGGCTGTCCTTTTTGTCGCAAAGCATCGCAGCTGCGGGATATATATAGCTCCATCTGGCTGCCTTTGTGGCTTAACCGCCTGTTTTTTTTTTTTTACCAAAACCACAAATGTAAATAAACCCTGAAACTGATTGATTTATAAGGCAAGGAAAACCTGTATCATCGAAAACTTTTAAACAAATTGCTCGTAAGCTCGAATGAATGCTAATGTAATCTTCACACCATAACTGCACTAGCTGCTGGGGTGGTAAATTGTTTTCATTGGGGCACAGTAGATATGAGTGGAAATTCAGTTGATGTGTTTAGATGGACTTACAAACTTCAAAAACTCCTCACTGTAAAGAATGGATATTTGAAAGAGTATATTGGCATTAAGGAAATGTATAAATAATTGATACGATTTGCAAAGCGAATATTCATTTGAATGATTTGATTTACACAAACTGCTGTTAATTAGTGTGGTTGATGTTGTAATTCTGGCAATGGGATGTCTTGTGGTTAAAAACAAGCATAGATGGGCAAAGAGAATTGGGTCTGGAATTGGTATTTGGAGATGGACTGAAAAAAATGACATCTAGTCTAAAGAATGCAATTTTTATTTCTACATTTATTTATTTGTTGTAGCCCAATGGAGACTTGAGGAAACCATCCATCCCTGTCAATCTCAATGAATCCTTTGGGGAGGAAATAAATGCATTTTTAATTGATGAAAAAGAGCTTCACTCCTATGATGACCTTACCAAAGTAAACCCTGTGACCACTAAAACAGGTAAAACATTCATGTTTTATTAATGTAGTAATGCAAACATACATAATGTGTAATATGTCTGGGCAAATAAATAAAAGAAAGGGGGGGGGGAACAACAACAAAAAAACATTCAGTACATCTCTGCAAACATGCACACGGGTCTCACAAGTCTCACCATTGGAGGACAAGCAGGCTTTTTTTGCCAGGACAGCCAGAAAACTGACCATGGTCAGGTTGCAATAGAAAAACAAGGGGACTAGCATAAACACTAGGTATTCCACACAAAGGAAGAAATATAAAGAGAACAGGATATTTTATAACTCAAGTACATGGTACAACAGGCACATATCAGCAATATTAAATGTTGGGGTAACACATTATTTAAGGGCTTGTTCAATCACAGCTCACTCCTTTTAATCTGCAGTTCAATAGAAAAAAATAAATACAGTGTAATATTGTATTGTTACTTTTGGGTTGATTTACTAAAGGCAAATAACAATAAAAGGCACAGTGTAGTTGCTCCAGAGCTTAGCAAATGAGGTAAAGCTTCACTTTCCAAAGAATAAAAAAAAACAGCCTTTTGCTTGCACATGATTGGATGATGGATGGCAGCAGAGCTTCCTCTCATGTATTAAACTCTGGGGCGACTGCTCTTGCAGAGTGCACAGTGTCTTTGCCTTTAGTAAATCAACCCTATTGCATCTCTCTTGATTTCGCTTTTGAACAGTGTGTATAAAGCCCCACTGACACCAATGAAGGGGCACAATTCCTCCAAATGACACAGATGGGGCATAATTTCTCCCAGTGGCACCAATAAGGAGGCACAATTGTTCCCACTGAAACAAACAATGAGGCTTTATTTTTTCCCACTGATGTCAGGACCTTTTCTACCCCCCAATGTCCACAGTCCGGCTCCCTTAAAGTCTGAAAGACAGTAAACTGGCCCTTTGTTTAGAAAGTTTGGAGACCCAGACCCCTTTTTTTAGACAAAACCTTAACATTTATCTCCATTTGAACTGCTGAATTGATTGCTGAGAGTGACCCTGCAGCGCCCACTTTGGTACCCACTTGCAGCAGGTACAGACTGGTCAGATTTGTTTTTGCAAATTGTCCCTGCTACCTACATTCACCACAAAAATCAACAATTGCTATGTCCTGAATAGACCGGTCACTGTGAACGTGGCTAGAATGGGATAAAGATGAATCTTGCTGGCGAACTACTGTAATGTTTGTTTTCCTACAGTATTGAAATGTCTTCAAGCAAGATATGCAGCTGAACTGTTCTATACCAATGCTGGGTGTACAGTTATTGCAGTTAATCCTTTTCAGCCAGTAAATAAATTGTACAGTAATGAAGTTATGAAGCAGTATCACAATGCACCTCAGCCTCAGGTAATTATAAACCAACTTATTATATATTCATTGCAGTAACTCAAAAGTCTTGTTTTAGTTATAGGTGAAGTAGAGTGGACTAAGTTTTTTTTTTCCTATGGCTGGGTGGCAAAGCCTTTAGCCATAGTTCTCACTCAATGTTTAAAAAAAAAAAAAAAAAATTATATATATATATATATATATATATATATATATATATATATATATATATATATATAATATATAATTTTTTTTTTTTTTTTTTAAACATTTCTGTATTAGTCATATTTGTGTTGGGACACGACCTGATCTACTTTCATGGCTGCATTGCAGTATGATAATTTGTACAACTCTAAACTAGCATGTAATAATTTTTGGTGCTAGTAGTCTTCCGCCCTGTCCTTTTTGAATTATTCCTACAATTGCAGAAAATATCTACTTTATTTACCTTCCCTGTGCTATTACATTACTCTGCCCGGCTCTGCTGTTACTGTGTAAAGTGGGCCATCCGCTGTAAAAATTTTCTTGTTCCGCCCTAGCGGTTGACCATGTGAAATCGGTTGATTTCCCAATCTGCGCCAAACAACTTGGATGGGGAAATCTCTCATTTTGGCTATTGTATATTGACAACCATAGTTGACAGAATATCTGAAAAGTTGGAATCACAGTTTTTCACCTGGCTCCTTCGGTCAAAAAAAAAAAAAAAATCGAAGGATGTCAAGCGAAAGGGTGCTGACAGGACCATCTATAGGTTGAATGAATATATATATATATATATTTAAAGTTGTTAGACCAGTTCTAGGGACGTACTGTCATATCCACTTCCCTAAGAAATAGATTAGAAAAAGATTTGAGAGAACACTACTCTCCCATAAGGTGATATGTCACTGAGGTAAGCATGTACACAGTGATAATATTAAAATATAAATTCATTACAAAATTTACAGAGCATAACATTTGACAGTAGCATTAGGCCATATAGAACATTGACCAAAAATGATACTCAATCCATGTAAACGCTTGAAAGATGCTTGTGTATACAGTAAGCCGATGCGTTTCGTAGCATCCTTATCTGCTTCTTCTGGGCAGCTCAACATGCATCAAGTTATATAATATTGATTCTATGCAACCCGCAGCATCACAAAGAAAGGACGGATCCTCATCCGGTAAATTGATCAATGATGTCAGTCATCGATCTGGTCTGGTGGGCAGCGGATCATATCCAGGGCATCAACCAATAGTTATCAACCAATAATTATCTGGATATAGCAGAGACAACCTGCCTGGTTATATGTATATCGAAAGTGCAGTTACCCCACAATCTCAGATTTGTGCCTTGCCTCCACCATGGTATGCATCCCACTGAATTTTAGTTGGGTTCATCAGGAAAAGGGCAAAATTTAGCTCAATACATGGCCAGCTTAAAGTATATGTGAACTCAACTCTCACCTTCTAAAACAACCCATTCAGTTTAAAATAGGAATGCAAGGCAAAGTGTGTGTGTGTGTGTGTATGTATGTATGTGTGTGTATATATGTATGTGTGTGTATATATATATATATATATATATATATATATATATATATATATATATATATATATATATAATATTACACATACACACACACACACACACACAAATACCTTTTTATTTTATTTTTTTATACGTGGCCACATGATTTCTGTTCTCAGCTACATAAGGGGCTTGGAGAAGTGGGGGTAGAGACTGCAGGGCGCAGAGGAAGAGAGCAATACACTAATCTTTCCACTGAGAAGCCGTGAAGGGGGGGGGGGGGTGCTGTCAGCACAAGTCTTGGCCGTTGGCCTACAGGCAGGCTGTTCTGGATGAACATCTACATGCCCTGGCGTGGTCAGTTTGAAATAGAAAAGCAGGACTGGCGGAACCACCAGATATTTCACACAAAGGAAGAAATACAAAGAGAAGAGGGTACTTAAAGTGGAGTTCCACCCAAAAAAAAAAAAAAACTGCATTGAAAATCCTAAAAAAAAAATACAAAAAAAATTTGGATATTTTTCTTTTTTTTTTTACTTGCCTCTAAATGCCTGTTGCTAGGGGTCCCTCGTAGTCTGCCTCTTCCAGTGCCTGGGCTGGTGACATCACTTCCCCCTCGGCACAGGAAGGGCTCAGCTCTGCTCCCTCCCTCCTGTCAATCATCTGGGACCCATTACAGGTCCCAGGTGACTGAGCGGCCAATCACGCCACGCGGCGCTGCTCGCGCACGCGCAGTACGTGCCAGGCTGTGAAGCCACAGCCCGGCGCCCACAGTGGCAATGCCGGCGCCGCTGAACGAAGGAGGAGACGAGCGGGGCTTCGATCCCCCGCATTGCTGGACCCTGGGACAGGTAAGTGTCCAATTAAAAATCAGCAGCTGCAGTATTTGTAGCTGCTGACTTTTATTTTTTTTTTGACTGGACCTCCTCTTTAACACAATTACATGGTACAACATACACATCAGGAATGTGAAATGTTCGGTTAACATATACTTTAAGTTTCAATATAGAGAAAGTCAAATGTTAGCAGGCATACCACCCTCCTTTGTCCAGGCAATTGGTTACTTAGGCACAGATTGTTGTATTGTGATAGGCTGGGGCAGTATTGCATGATATTATATCTCCAGAAGAACCAGATATTTTTGAAAAGATCAGGGGAGCAGGAAACCATGGAGAAGGTGAGTACAAAAACCTTTTTATGACAAACAATTGACAAAATGTGGTTTGAAGGTAAAATACAGGACAAGCCTTTAATTTCCCATATAATGACACAGTAGCACTGTCATTTCTGACTGCCCACACTTGAGTGTAAGGTTTCACCAGTGGGCACTCTGGGTAAACTAATCGTCTAAACTAGGGGTCTCAAAGTACCGGCCCGCGGGCCATTTGCGGCCCGCGGACCGGTTAAAAATGGTCCGCAGGCAGGGCTGATCCAGGACGTCTTTTTGCGCTGACAGAGGGGGAGGCGCCGAAGAGCGTTACCTCTTCGTCTGCTCTGTCCTCTCCGCTGCTACAGCCCAGAGAGAGAACAGAGCGGAGGAAGGATCCGCCCATCGCCCCGCCCACCTAGGCACTGACCTCAGGGCGGGAGATTGTGTTCTCTGGGTCCCTTGTCACTAGGCATGTGTGGAAGCCAGGAGGAGAGGACTCGGGAGGCGGATGGTCCTGACTGCCAGGAGAGGTGAGTGAGCCATCAAACTGAGGCAAAGTCCTTAGTGGGGTGACTGGGGTATAAATGTGTGCAGTGTGGGGGGGGGGTTGGAGTGTGGGGGGATTTGTGCAGTGTGGGGGTTAATGCTGAGGGGTTAATAATGCGTTTGCTGACATCATTGTTGGGGGTTAAAAATGCGTTTGCCGACATCAGTGTTGGGGGTTAACAATGCATTTGCTGACATCAGTGCTGGGGGTTAATAATGCGTTTTCTGACATCATTGTTGGGGGTTAAAAATGCGTTTTCTGACATCATTGTTGGGGGTTAAAAATGCGTTTGCTGACATCAGTGCTGGGGGTTAATAATGCATTTGCTGACATCAGTGCTGGGGGTTAATAATGCGTTTTCTGACATCATTGTTGGGGGTTAATAATGCGTTTTCTGACATCATTGTTGGGGGTTAATAATGCGTTTTCTGACATCATTGTTGGGGGTTAAAAATGCGTTTGCTGACATCAGTGCTGGGGGTTAATAATGCGTTTGCTGACATCAGTGCTGGGGGTTAATAATGCGTTTGCCGACATCAGTGCTGGGGGTTAATAATGCATTTGCTGACATCAGTGCTGGGGGTTAATAATGCATTTTCTGACATGATTGTTGGGGGTTAATAATGCGTTTGCTGACATCAGTGCTGGGGGTTAATAGTGCATTTGCTGACATCAGTGCTGGTGGTTAATAATGCGTTTTCTGACATCATTGTTGGGGGGTTAATAATGCGTTTGCTGACATCAGTGCTGAGGGTTAATAATGCATTTGCTGACACCAGTGAAGGGGGTTAATGCGTTAGCTGACATCAGTGCTAGGTTAATAATGCGTTTGCTGACATCAGTGCTGGGTATAGTATATTATTGCTGGTATAGTTTATTGTTTTTTGAAGTTTTGAAAGTTTGCATGCAGCCCCCATGGGATATGAAAACTTGTCATGTGGCCCTCTGCCAATTTGAGTTTGAGACCCCTGGTCTAAACCTAAAAATCTAAGCTACACAGATGTTATCACTGCATCAGCTTTACAAAGAAAATAATGAAGGAATGGTGACTGTTTACATATTATAAACTAGTATGCCATGAGCTGCATTTTGGATGATTGTACTGGGTAAATAAAATATTAACTATTTTATTTGTGTATTTGCTTAATTTTTTTAGAACTGTAAGCCACACATCTTCACAGTTGCTGAACAAGCCTACAGAAATGTACAGTGCCAGCTTCACCCAGTAAACCAATCTATAATTGTCAGTGGAGAAAGTGGGGCTGGAAAGGTGAGTGTCAAATGTTTGCTCTAGTCGCGTTAATAAAATAAAGTAGATCGATCTCTAATATGTAGCTTATGTTCACCTGTAGCAGGAAAAAGCCTGTAAAAAAAAAAAATGTATCGTAAAACAGAACCCATTGGAGGTTAAATTCTCCCCCTAGAAGTGCTAGTTTCCTGGCTGTCACACTTTACTAAATTGCTGATCTAGTTAAGCATCTACAGTAGATGGTAGGTCAAATAATTGCAGATTTTAAAAGATAAGCATTTTTAGCTTACTGTATATACTTGAGTATAAGTCGACCGGAATATAAGCCGAGGCACCAAACTTTACCACAAAAAACTGGGAAAACTTATTGACTCGAGTATAAGCCTAGGGTGAGAAATGCACAGCTACTGTTAGTGGAAAAGAAGGTCAAAAATGCCCATTTGCAGCCTCACTGTGCCCATTTGCATGCCTCACTGTGCCCATTTGCAGCCATAGGTCCCCCGAACTTCAAACACGGTAGTTAAGGGTTCCTAAATGCCCCCTAGCTGCAGCCAAAATTTGGGGTCTCTGGACCCAAAGGGTCCCAAAATGACATTGCTGCAGATGGACACAGTTGACAGAATTTGGGGCCCCGTATCCCGAGGGCACTGGCTCCTAGGAACCCCAGATTTGGTTTGCAAACCCAATGGAGCCAGCACTACAACATATCCAAAGTTGGGGTTCCTAGCACCAAGTGGCCCCGAGATACGGGGCCCCAAATTCGGTTTGGAAAACGTCAAGCACTTTTCTGCAGCAGGGAATGACATTTTCCTAACCGACTTTGGGGCCCCATATCTCGGGACCACTTGGTGCTTACACTGGGTTTGCACACCAAATTTGTGGTTCCTTGCACCAAGTGGTCCTGAGATATGGGGCCCCAAAGTCGGTTCGGAAAATGTAATTCTTTGCACCAGAAAAGTGCTTGACTCAAGTATAAGCCGAGGGGGGCACTTTCAGCATACAAAAATGTGCTGAAAAACTCGGCTTATACTCGAGTATATACGGTATTTGGAGGAACACAACACTGTTGCTTCCAATGTAATGAACTGCCAACGCCAAGAACTAGTTCTCCACCCTATAGAAGTGTAAAGATTTTGCTCGCTGCCCGTGAAGTAGCGCATTGGGGCTAGCATAGTGCTGACAAAAGTTGAAGATCCAATAAATGGAGCACAAGATAGCAGGGTGGCACAAGGTAATGTAATGCATATATGTTATAATTACACCTACATTACTACCTTCTAATGGTCTTTAAAACTTGGAGTCCTCCTTTAAACACCTCAAAACCAGACACCTTCACCACTTTCCTGCCCAGGCCATTTTTCAGCTTTCATTGTTATCACACTCTGACGGAGCTTTCTTTTGGTGGTATTTAATTACCACATTTAGGCCAAATTGTATTTGGTTGCAATAATCCAAATTGGTGTATATTATTTAGTCTGTGTGAAGGTTATAGAGTCTGCAAACTATAGGGTGTGTGTATGTATGTGTGTATATATATATATAATTATACAGTATCTCACAAAAGTGAGTACACCCCTCACAACACTGAAGAAATGACACTTTGCTACAATGTAAAGTAGTGAGTGTACAGCTTGTATAACGGTGTAAATTTGCTGTCCCCTCAAAATAACTCAACACACAGCTGATAATGTCTAAACCGCTAGCAATAAGTGAGTACACCCCTAAGTGAAAATGTCCAAATTGGGCCCAATTAGCCATTTCCCCTCCCCGGTGTCATGTGACTCATTAATATTACAAGGTCTCGAGTGTGAATGGGGAGCAGGTGTGTTAAAGTTGGTGTTATCGCTCTCACTAGAAGTTCAACCTCATGGCAAAGAACTCTGAGGATCTGAGAAAAAGAATTGTTGCTCTACATAAAGATGGCCTAGGCTATAAGAGGATTGGCAGGACCCTGAAATTAAGCTGCAGCATGGTGTCCAAGACCATACAGCAGTTTAACAGGACAGGTTCCACTCGGAATGGGCCTCGCCATGGTCGACCAAAGAAGCTGAGTGCACGTGCTCAGCAACATATCTAGAGGTTATCTTTGGGAAATCAACATATGTTTGCTGCCAGCATTGCTGCAGAGGTTTAAGGGGTCGGGGGTCAGTGCTCAGATCATACGCCGCACACTGCATCAAATTGGTCTGTATGACTATCGTCCCAGATGGAAGCCTCTTCTAAAGATGATGCACAAGAAAGCCCGCAAACAATTTACTGAAGACAAGCAGACTAAGGACATGGATTACTGGAACTATTACTGTGGATGAGACCAAGATAAAATTAAGGTCTCTAACATCCACCAGTTCCGTGATCTCATCATGGAGGAGTGGAAGAGGACTCCAGTGGTAACCTGTGACACTTGTGAGCTCCATGCCCAAGAGGGTTAAGGCAGTGCTTGAAAATAATGGTGGCCGCACAAAATATCGACACTTTGAGCCCAATTTTGATATTTTCACATAGGGGTGTACTCACTTTTGTTGCCAGCGGTTTAGACATTAAGGGTTCTTTCACACCTTATTGTTCGTTTTGACAGACTCCGCTTGCTCAGCAGGGATCGATCCGCTGAGCCGGCAGGTGACTGGTCCGTCTCTGCTCACTGTGCAGGGATGGACCTGTCAGAGCCCCACTGTCCTCTATGGGGGATCGGATGAGAACGGACCGCCTGTCCGTTTTCATCCGATCTGCCAGGCGGATGGAAAATAGGGTTTCCATCCGTCTGCATTTAGCAGATCGATGTCAGCAAACATGTCACCGCTGACATCCTTTGCTCCGTAGAGGTACATGTCCGCCTGAAAAGCTGACAGGCGGACCTGAACGGTCCTCATATGTCAAAGGAGCCTAATGGCTGTGTATTGAGTTATTTTGAGGGGACAGCAAATTTACACTTATAAAAGCTGTACACTCACTACTTTTACATTGTAGCAATGTGTAATTTTTTCAGTGTTGTCACATGAAAAGATGTAATAAAATAATTACAAAAAATGTAAAGGGGTGTACTCACTTTTGTGAGATTATGTATATACAGTGGATATAAAACGTCTACACACCCCTGTTAAACTGTCAGGTTTCTGTGTTGTAAATAAATTAAACAAAGATAAATCATTTCAGAACTTTTTCCACCTTTTTAATGTGACCTATAAATTGTAAAACAAACTGGAATCTTTTAGGTGGAGGGAAGTAAAAATAAAAAAAACTAGAATAATATTGCATAAGTGTGCACACCCTTAAACTAATACTTTGTTTAAGCACCTTTTGATCTGATTACAGCACTCAGTCTTTTTGAGTATGAGTCTATCAACATGGTACATCTTGACTTGGCAATATTTGCCCAGTCTTCTTTCCAAAAATACTCCAAATCTGTCAGATTGTGAGGGCATCTCCTGTGCACAGCCCTCTTCAGATCACCCCACAGATTTTCAATCGGATTCAGGTCTGGGCCATTCCAAAACTTTAATCTTCTTCACCATTCCTTTGTTGATTTGGATGTATGCTTTGGGTCATTGTCGTGCTGAAAGATGAAGTTCCTCTTCATGTTCAGCTTTCTAGCAGAAGTCTGAAGGTTTTGTGCCAATATTAACTGGTATTTGGAACTGTTCATAATTCCCTCTACCTTGACTAAAGCCCCTGTTCCAGCTAAAGAAAAACAGCCCCAAAGCACGATGCTGCCACCACCATGCTTCACTGTGGGTATGGTGTTCTTTTGGTGATGTGCAGTGTTGCTTTTGCGCCAAACATATATCTTTTGGAATCATGGCCAAAAAGTTCAACCTTGGTTTCATCAGACCATAACACATTTTCCCACATGATTTTGGGAGACTTCAGATGTGTTTTTGCAAAATTTGGCTGAGTTTGGATGTTTTTCTTTGTAAGAAAACGCTTCCATCTTGCCACTCTACCCCCATAGCCCAGACATATGAAGAATATGGGAGATTGTTGTCGCATGTACCACACAGCCAACGCTTGCCAGATATTCCTGCAGCTCCTTTAATGTTGCAGTAGGCCTCTTGGCAGCCTCCCTGACCAGTTTTCTTCTAGTCTTTTCCTTAATTTTGGAGAGATGTCCAGTTCTTGGTATTGTCACTGTTGTGCCATATTTTCTCCACTTGATGATGACTGTCTTCACTGTGTTCCATGGTATATCTAATGGCTTGGAAAATCTTTTTTTTACCCTTCTCCTGACTGATACCTTTTAACAATGAGATCCCTCTGATGCTTTAGAAACTCTCTGTGCACCATAGCTTTTGCTGTAGGATGTGACTAAGAAAATGTCAGGAAAGGTTAATGAGAGGCACTTTAAATGATGGCAGGTGTGTACTGACTCCTATTTTAACATGAGTATGAATGTGATTGCTTAAAGTGCTTGTTAACCCCCCCCCCCCCCCAAAAAAAAAAAAAGATCCTGTACCTTTTTAAAGCATGTTATACAGCACAGTGCTTGTGCTGTGTCCTTTGGCCCCCTGTATACCCTAAAAAACCTGGCTGATCCTGCCTGACTATACCCTCCCCTCTGCAAACTGACCACAATAATCATGGCTGCTGAGCCCTGACACCGTGGTCCATTAGCGTGATTCCTTCATCCGCAGCCCTGCTCTCTGCAGCTCTCCCTATGTCTGTGTATTTTCTGTCCTTCAGCGCCCGTCCCCCGCTCCTGCTCCTCTTGTATCTGCTATGAAATTGTCTTATCCCCTCTGTACCCTAATAACATTTGTCCCTGTGCCTGTTTAAAAAAACCCACTGATCTGTACCTTGTATGAGTGCGGCTTCAGGTGCTCAGCTGACTGTCGGCTTTCTCCTCTCCCCCTCCTCCCCGGCTGATGTCAGCGGGATGGCTCGGCCCTGCCCACTGCAGCTGTGAGCCGAGAGAAAAGAGGAGAGGAATTAGCTGTGCACCGGAGTGGAGCTTCTATCGATGCAGATCGGCGGATTTTCTACAGAACACAGGCACACGGACACAAGTTATTAAGGTACAGAGGGGATAAGAAGATTTGATAGAAGGGGGTTAACAACCTCTTTAATTCTAAACACCGCTACAGTTATAAGAGTGTGTACACTTATGCGACCACATTATTTTAGTTTTTTATTTTTACTCCCCCCCCCCCTTAAAGGTTGTTTTTCAATTGATTTGTACAGTTTAAAGGTCACATCAAAGGTGGAAAAAGTTCTGAAATTATTTATCTTTGTCTAATTTTTTTCACAGAAACTTCACATTTTAACAGGGGTGTGTAGACTTTTTGTGTGTGTGTACTGTATATGTTAGAAAAATTGATCAGTCCTGATGTAATGACTACATATCTAATTTTTTTGAGGCCGTAAAATGCCAGAACAGTACAAATATCCCCCAAATAACCTCTTTTTGGAAAGTAGATCGACCAAGGTGTTTAAGAGGCATAGTGAGTGTTTTTTTTTTTTTTTTTTTTTTTAAGTGTAAGTTCACCTTTTACAGAAAAATCTGTAAGGTGAACTTATACAGGCCCCCCTCCTAACCCCCCCAAGTCCCGCTGACCTGCAGCGTGGCAATCTTCCGTTCTGAGCCCCGGTATAGCCGCCTCACGGCTTCAGGGCTTAGAAATCCCCTCCGCATTTACTCTTCTTGTTTCCCGCTGAGAGGACGGGCTATGCGGGTTCTGATTGGTCCGCACCAACCAATTAGAATGCTCCTAAACGTCACTCCTGAAGAGGGACCTTTAAGAGATTAAGCTCCGGGGATTTCTAAGCCCTGGAGTCGAGAGGCGGCTATACCGGGGCTCCGAACGGAAGATCGCCATGCTGCAGGTCAGTGGGATTGTGTGGGGGGGAGGTTGTTTGGGGCAGTCAGGAGGGGGTCCTGTGTAAGTTCACCTTACAGATTTTTCTGTAAAGGTGAACTTGCCATTTTAAGTTGTATTTTTTTGTCACAATTATTTGAAAAATGAAGAAAATTTAATATATTTTTGTATTGCTTTTCACAAAGTTGTAATTTTAAATTATTTCTCACATACAGCATAAGAATGCTTAGAATTAAACCCCAAAACAATACCACATGTTTAAGACAGCCTGTCTGTTTAAGCCTGTTTAAGACAGCCTGTCAGCGGTAGCTGGCATCCTTACCACAGCTGTCACTAGCTGGTTGTTAAGGAGCGGGCGGCCAGCGGTGTCCTTAACAACCAGTAACTGACATGGTTGTTAAGGAACGGGCAGTCATCACGTTAACAACCAGTGAGTCATTAGCTGGCAGCGGGATTGCCCGCTGACAGCTGAAAGTAAAAGAAACAATTTTCAGGCCCTTAGGGTCTGGTATAGATTTTGAAGGGAACCCCTTCGCCAAAATGTAAAAAAAAAAAAAAAAAATGGCGCAGGGCCCCACCCAAAAGCTATACCAGACCCTTATCTGAGCTGGTCAGAAAAGGGAGGACAGGAGCGAGGGCCCCCCGTCTGAACCATACCAGGCCATATGCCCACAACATGAGGGAGTGCTTTGGAGCAAGGGAGCTTTTAGAGCAGGGTTAATGCAGGCAGATGCAACACTGCACTGGTGTGGCAGCAATCAGGAACACTGTTGCTGGCTTACTCTGGTCTGCTGACACTGGGGACTAGTGTGGCAACAATCAGGAACACTGCTGCTGATGTACACAGGTCTGGGTGACACTGGGGCTGGTGTGGCGACCATCTGGGACACAGGTGCTGACTTACACTGGTGTGGTGTTGCGGCGACTGGTGTGGCAGTGATGAGGAACACTGTTACTGGCATACACTTGTCTTGTGATCAGGGACACTGTAATGGTGTGGCGTGATCAGGGACACTGTACCTGGTGTGACAGTGATCAGGGACAATATGACTGGTGTGGCAATCATCAGGGACACTGGGACTGGTGTGGCAGTGATTAGGGACACTGACTGGCAGCACTGGTCTGGTGATCAGAGACAATGGCTAGTGACCCTGACATACAGTGATATCAAAGCAGCCAGCCATTCTACATGATCATCACCACAGCAGTACAATGTTACCTTACTGACACTACTGGTGACTGTATGTTTAAAAAAAAAAGTTAGTTACAAAGTGCAGTGTTACCATAGTGCAACTGTACTGCTCTGGAGGGGGGGGGGATCAGGTTTTTGTTTTTTTGTTTTTTTTGTTTTTTTTGTTTTTTTTTACACTGATTGCTTTTTACTGTGATGATCACTGTATAAGCAATCATTCCAACTGCGTTGGGCATCCATTCATGATTCCATTGTTTGTTTAATATTGTGATAGCATGTGATTGGCCACACCGTCATGAATCAGAGATCACAGTAGTAAGCAATGGCATTGTGAATGAAAGCCACTGACATGTGATCACTGTGATTGGTCACAGCAATCAAGTGGTACCAGGACCAAACACGGGCAGAATACTTCAAACTATGTTCTGGTCACAGATCAAGGCGTGCTTCTGTGAGGCTGTACCGGTATGTCCTCCCAGAACGACACTTGTCCCGCCTGGCTGTTTATATACAGTGGCTAGGAGGAAAGCGGCTAAAGAGGCCTATTGCAAGAAAAAAATATTAATAAAAAAGCATATTTTATTTCTGATTCTTTGTGATATTTTAGTTTGTTTAAACAGATGCTTCTCTGTTTTTAGACATGGACCTCACGTTGCCTAATGAAGTTTTATGCTACAGTGGCTGCTAGTAATTCACAGTGGTCCAGTCAAACAGTGGAGAGAATAGAAAGCAGAGTTCTTGATTCTAATCCACTTATGGAAGCATTTGGTAAATGTTCATATCTTTTTTTTTTTTTTTTTTTTTAGATTTTTATTTTATTTTTACCCAATTTGTTATGTTTTTTTATGTTCATGTCACCCTAATATACTGTAGATACTGCATGTGTCTGAACAAACATTTTAATTACGATTGCAGAAATAACTTGATTTCCACATTGGGATGATGCAGCAATCATTAAAGGGTAACGCTACTTTCCACTTTCCTGGGGAAAAAAATGGCACATTTAAAAAAAAAAATACTACTTCCCAAAAAAGCAGCACATTCTAGTTAGCTGCACATTGTATTAAAGGCTTCACAATATTATCTGAACCGCCTAATGCCACTTATAGCATATTATTGAGATTATATTTACAGTGAAAAAAATTACTAAAATGACATGTCTAATACCACTTATGTCCAGGTAATGCCTGCACTTTAAGGAACAACAACAGTAGCCGATTTGGAAAATACATTCAACTACAGCTAAGCAGGTAAATTTATCATCAAATATTTTTTTTTTTAGTGTTGGAGGATAATTTAATTTTGCCTTTTTGGCATGTGATATATTTCACCCGTATTTAGAGTGTGACTTGTAAGGGCTCATGCACATCAGGCTTAAAAAAAAAATAAAAAAAATAAAAACACCTCTTATACAGGTGTTTTTGCCTTTTTTTTTTTTTTTCTTCATCCTTTAAAAGCACCTCTATGTTAGCTTATGTGGCCATGCACACACACTGGCTTTTTATATATATATATATATATATATATATATATATATATATATATATATATATATATATATATATATATATATATAAAAAAGCAAGCTGCTTTCTGTGGGGGCACGCAACAGGAGGGAGGGGCCAGGAGTGCCGAAGGGGGACCCGAGAAGGGGAGGGTTCGGGCTGCTCTGTGCAAAGCTACTGCATATAGCAGGTAAGTATGACATGTTATTTTTTAGGGAAAAAAAAACAAGACTTTACAATCACTTTAACATGTTCAGCACCCCTTTCATCCCCCTTCTGTGATCTCTGAATGAATACAATTCAAATCCCACCATGCTACCATGGTAGATGGATTTGTAGCTTTATGACTATGAGCGTGTTGATCAGCATGCTCATAGTCCATTCACACTCCATTCACACTCCCTCCAGCTTTCAAACTAAATGCTTGTACAGAGGTACAGGCGGGAAAGCTGGCAGGAAAGCGTGCAGAAGCTTGACCTTGCACCCATGATCAGTGGATCACAGTGCAATAATTTGCAGGCCCGTATAGAAAAAAAAAAAATATAAAAAAATGTTTTAACCTTCAGAAATGTGTGCATTTATTATTTTTTGTTAAAGGTGAACTTGACCTTTTAATTGTGTTGGTTTCTAACTGTTCTTGTTTTCATACAAAAAATTATCACTTTTTTAACCACTTAAGCCCCGGACCATTTGGCTGCCTAAAGACCAGAGGACTTTTTACAATTTGGCACTGCACTGCTTTAACTGGTAATTGCGCGGTCATGCAATTTTGTACCCAGACGAAATTTGTGTTCTTTTTTTCCCACAAATAGAGCTTTCTTTTGATGGCATTTGATTGCCTCTGCGATTTTTTTTATTTTATTTTTTGAGATAAAACAGAAAAAGACCGGGGACACCACATGTGTGGGACTTTTTGGGAGCCTAGCCGCGTACGGGGCCCTGAAAACCAAGCACTGCCTTCAGGATTTCTAAGGGCGTAAATTTTTTATTTCACTCCTCACTACCTATCACAGTTTTGAAGGCCATAAAATACCAAGATGGCACAACCCCCCCCCAAATGACCCCATTTTGGAAAGTAGACACACCAAGCTATTTGCTGAGAGTCATGGTGAGTATTTTGCAGATCTCATTTGTTTTTGAAAATGAAGAAAGAAAAAAAAATGTATTTTTTTTCTTTTTTCAATTTTCAAAACTTTGTGACAAAAAGCGAGATCTGCAAAATACTCACCATACTCACCATGCCTTTGCATGAGAGCAGGGGGGGACAGGGGTGCTTTTTTTTTTTTTTTTTTTTTTTTCCATTTTTTATTTTTCTTTTTTATTTCATTTTTAAACTGTTCCTTTCATTTTTAAACTGTTCCTACATACATTTTTAAAAGCCTTTAAACGCATTTACAGGTTACCACTTTAGATTTACGGAGGAGGTCTACTGCTAAAATTACTGCCCTTGATCTGACCTTCGCAATGATACCTCACATGCATGGTGCAATTGCTGTTTACATATGACGCCAGACCGACGCTTGCGTTCGCCTTTGCGCGAGAGCAGGGGGGGGCAGGGGTGCTTTTTTTTTTTTTTCTTTATTATTTTTTCTTTATTTTGCTATTTTATTTTTAAACTGTTCCTTTTCATTTATATATTTTTTTTATCATTTTTATTATCTCAGGGAATGGTGTTTTTTTTTTTTTTTTTTTTTTTTTGTTTGTTTGTTTTTTTTTTGTTTTTTTTTTAAATTGGGGTCTAGATCTCTCCTCTGCCCTCAAAACATCTGACCACACCAAGATCGGTGTGATAAAATGCTTTCCCAATTTCCCAATGGCGCTGTTTACAGTATATCCGGCAAAATCTAAGTCATGAAATGCTCATAGCTTCCGGTTTCTTAGGCCATAGAGATGATTGGAGCCCTTCTGGTCTCTGATCAGCTCTATGATCAGCTGGCAGAACCATCGGCTGCATTCTCAGGTTCCCTGTTGGGACAGGAGAGCCAGAGAAATCCATGGAAGACGGTGGGGGGGGGGGGCATTCCCTCCCACTGCTTGTAAAAGCAGTCTAGAGGCTAATTATCCACTAGGATTGCTTTTACATGAAAGCCAACCGCTGGCTGAAAAGAATGGTACCAAGATGATGCCTAAACCCGCAGGCATCATTCTGGTATAACCACTCAAAGTCCAGCAACATACCAGTACTTTGCTGGTCCTTGTTGGGCATATATTGTAATCTTCTTTTTTTTTTTTTCATGCAGCCTGTGGGCTGCATGAAAAAAAGAGATTGATCAGTGGGTATGCCCACCATTAGAATACCTCCCTTCATCCACCCAGTTCTAATGATGGGCATACATGCACCATTTTGTTTTTAACTGTGATGGTGAAATTACCTCCTACAGCGCTGGAGTCACGGCTTTATGTATCGTGGGAGCAAATGCTGTTGCTGTCAAGATAAATATATCAGTGCTGCATCTGAATGGCCTAAAAAATACAGGCCAGGCATCTGCCCCAAAAGTTAGGAGCAAATCGCTCCTCCACCCCTACTGCCCCCATGCTTCAGCATATATGCTCTTTTTTTTAACTGTGGTGGTGAAATCGCCTCCTACAGCACTGGAGTCACGGCTTTATGTATTGTGGGAGCAAACGCTGTTGCTGTCAAGATGAATAAATCCGCGCTGCAACTGAAGACGTACCTGCTAAGCATATAATGGTTAACGATAAAACAAAGCAACATAACAGTAAGATTTACCCTACCTGCAAAGCAAATACAAAAAAAAATAGCCAAAAATATATTTTTTTTTTAACACAATCTGTGCCTAAAATATATATATATGCCGAAGCATGGGGGCATCCGCCCCAAAAGTTAGGAGCAAATCACTCCTCCACCCCTGCTGCCTCAATGCTTCAGCATATATGCTCTTTTTTATAACTGTGGTGGTGAAATCGCCTCCTACAGCGCTGGAGTCATGGCTTTATGTATGGTGGGAGCAAACGCTATTGCTGTCAAGATAAATAGATAAATAAACTGAATGGCATACCTGAAAACAAAAAATGGTTTGCAATAAAACACAGTAAACAGTAAAGTATAAAAAAATGACATACCTGAAAAGCAAACATGATAAACCATAATAACAATAAAACATTGCAGATTAGAATACAGTAAAAAAAGAGCAGAACAATAGAGGGAGAGAGAACAATAAAACAACTTTTTTTTATGTTGTTCGGTTTCAGGTTCGGGTCTTTCAAAATGCGATGGCATCTTGGGAGACCCTGTGAAAGTGTGTCCTAGTCTGTGCAGTGCTGTACCCTACGCTAAAACTCCACTAGTGTATGGTAGCGTTCAAAACATTCACCAATGCAAAGACCAGGATGGTCAGGACAGGAGGGACAACAATAGCGGGTGTCACGCCTATATCTGCGCTTGCTACAGACACGACATCTTCTTTGGGGGGCTCATTGGGTAGGGGTACTCGGGAGGACATACGGAAAATGCCTCTCATGCAGCCGGCTTACTGCATTTGGATTGGGAGGATGAGGTGGAGCACCGTCTGGAAGCAGAAGGGCGCTGACGATCTCTTCCTGGAATTTAAGGAAGGATCCAGTCCGTCCTGAAGCTCTGTATAGCACATGAGCGTTCAGCAAAGCCAATTGAAATAAGTATACAGACACTTTTTTATACCAGCGTCTGGCCTTACGGGAAACTAGGTACGGAGCCAACAACTGGTCGTTGAGGTCCACCCGCTTATAGTTTGGTTATATTTGTGGACACAAAGGGGTCTCTCCACAACACCAGTCACCGTAGGAATTTGGACTGTCGTGTCTTCATGAAGGGAGGACAGAACAAAAACATTCTTATTATCCCTCCACTTCACAGCGAGCAAGTTATTACACTTCAAGCAGGCTCTCTCCCCCAGCCTAAGACGGGAATCTACAAGCCTCTGGGGTAAGCCCCAGCGATTAGATCGCACGGTGCCACATGCGCCAATCTCATGATCAAACAAGTGACTAAAAAGTGGCACGCTCGTGTATTAATTGTCCACATACAAATGGTACCCCTTTCCAAATAAGGGTGACCCCAAGTCCCACACAATCTTGCCAGCGCTCCCTATGTAATCTGGGCAGATCGGTGGCTCTATGTGACTATCTCTTTCTCCTCGTAAACCATAAAACTATATGTATAAACTGTGGCCCTGTCACAGAGCTTATAGAGCTTACAGAGCTTGACCCCGTATCTGGCACGCTTGCTGGGAAGATATTGTTTGAAAGACAAGCGGCCAGAAAACTTAATCAGGGACTCATCAATGCAGACAACTTGATGGGAAGTAAACAAGGCTGCAAAATGTTGATTGAAGTGGTTTACAAGGGGCCGAATTTTGTAGAGCTGATCGTATCAAGGGTCTCCACAAGGATGACAGAGTTCATTGTTGTTGAAATAAATGAACAGCAAGATCTGCTCGTATCGTGCCCTGGCCATGGAGGCAGAGAACACGGGCATATGGTAAATTGGGTCAGTGGACCAATATGACCGCAACATACTCATTTTAACTATGCCCATGTCGAGGGATAGGCCCAGAAAGGTCTTAAATTCGGAAACCGTAATTGGTTTCCAATCTCTGGCAAGGGAGGACTGGGAATTAGCAGTGATGAATTGACCAGCATACAAATTACTTTGGTCCACAATAGATCTATAGAGCTCTTCGGTGAAAAACAGCGAATAAAAATCAAGTGACGTAAAATCAACTGTTTCCACCTGAATTCCGGGTTGGCCAGTGAATGGGGGAAGTACGGGTGCTGCAGAAGTGGTGGGCTCCCATTTAGGATTGGCAAATTCTGCAGGAAGGACACTATGGGCACGACGGGCCTGTCTTTGTCTTCTTGGTGGCAGTGGGACACTACTTGTGCTTGCCACCTCGCCAGCTTGAACTGCACTTATGTGACTCGCCACGTCACCACGTGATACTGCAGTGCTGGATGTACGACCAGGGTGTTGGTGCTTGCCAGTTCATCAGAAGGATGAGCGGCACTAGTATTTCTCTGCTCCATATGAAAGCCCTTCGGTTCTTGCACCTCAACAACAGCAGAAGAAGATCGGGGTCTGGTACGCCTGACTTTGGCAGGGACCACAACTCCGTCATCAGAGCTATCTGTCATGGAGCCGCTGTGGTCTACAGGATCGTATTCTGAGCCTGAATCTGACAGATGAGTGACTTCCTGTTCACTATCTGTCATGCTCAGAAACGTGTATGCCTCTTCACTAGTGTACCTTCGATTTGCCATTTTGGTCTCTAAATTTACTGGTACAGTAGTGAGACTCAAAGGAAAAAAAGCTCCTAGGCTGTCAGCAACTGTATCAAATGCTACCAAAAAAACTGTTAGTGATCGCAGGGATCAGGCCTGACTCTGTGAACGCTGCAGTTATGTGTTTAGTGTTTTGTAAGTGACAGTGATCGATCGATACTGCACTTGGGTGCGCTGGGCGGAGGGGCAAAAAGCAGGTGCTAGCAGGTATCTGGGCTGATCCTGCGTTTTTGGGAACCCTAAACTGCTGGGGACGCTAGTATAGATCAGATCAGATATTGATCCGTTCAGACACTATACCACTAAGGGAGGTGTATGCTGTGTGCGTGGGTGTTAGCAGTACTGGCACTAATCTGACGCTGCCTGGGGCGACGCAGACCCTGACTGACACTAAAACCTAACTGATATCGCCCGCCGTGCGTTCAGAGGGTTAAACCTTTATTGGGTAATAAACAGTGGGTATAAAAAACAAACTAACCAGCATCACGCGTAACACTTATACAATCACTGGTGAAAGGGTTAACTAGGGGGCAATCAGGGGGGTAAAACCTTTATTAGGTAGTATATGGGGGGTACCTGACGCTATAAAAAGCTGACTGTGAACCTAAATAACTAACAGGCTAACTAGCGTCACCTGTGACACTTATACGGCAATCAGAAAAATGATCGATTAATGACACTGGCGACGGGGGGGGGAAAGGGTTAACTGGGGGGTGATCAAGGGGTTAAACCTGTTAAACCTCTATTAGGGGGGTTAGGGGGTACCCTAGACCTAAAGGGGCCTACCACTAATTGCCCTAACACTTATTATGCCGCGTACACACGAGCGGACTTTACGGCGGACTTTGCCCGGCGGACTTTTCGACGTACTTTCCGACGGACTTTGTGAATGAACGGACTTGCCTACACACAATCCACCAAAGTCCGTCGAATTCGTACGTGATGACGTACGACCGGACTAAAACAAGGAAGTTCATAGCCAGTAGCCAATAGCTGCCCTAGCGTGGCTTTTTGTCCGTCGAACTAGCATACAGACGGCGGACTTTTCGACCGGACTCGATTTCAACGGATAAATTTTAAACAAGTTTCAAATCTAAGTCCGTCCAACTTTTGAGAAAACAAAGTCCGCTGGAGCCCACACACATCGAATTGTCCGACGAAATCCAGTCCGCCGGGCAAAGTCCGCCGTAAAGTCCGCTCGTGTGTACGCGGCATAACAGTCACAAAATTACACCAATGCAGTGATCAGTAAAAAAATCAAAACTGCTATTGGTGTCACTGCAGAGGGGGGGGGTGATTTGTGTGCCTATGTGTACTGGTGTTAGTGTGTTGTTGGTGCAAACTCACATTGATGTCTTCTCTACTCGGGATCCAGAACTAAAAGGCTCCACAAGGAGAGATGACATCACTTACTCTGCTTCTGTTTACATTTCAGAAGCAATGGGGCGCGATCGTGGGAGGGGAGTAACATACCCATACATTACTCTGCCTGCCCATGCCATTCTGCCGCAGTATATCTGCATGAGGCGGTCGGCAAGTGGTTAAAAGAAAGATCCAATATTTACCATTATTTACCATTTCCAAAGAATCCGAGCATACCACATACAGCGGGTAAAATAAGTATTGAACATGTCACCATTTTTCTAGGTAAATATATTTCTAAAAGTGCTATTGACATTACATTTTCACCACATGTTGGTAACAACCCATGCAATCTATACATACAAAGAATACATACATACAAAGAAACCAAAACAAATCACTTCAGAAATTAAGTTATTTGTAATAAAATGACACTGGGAAAAAGTATTGAACACACTAACTGAAACTTATTTAATACTTGGTACAAAATCCTTTGTTGGTAATGACCACTTCAAGATGCCTCCTGTATGGAGAAACTAGTCGCATGCATTGCTCAGGTGTGATTTTGGCCCATTCTTCCAGATAACAGCCTTCAAATCTTGAAGGTTCCATGGGCCTCTTCTATGAACCCTGATCTTTTAGTTCTTTCCATAAATTTACTATTGACTTCAAGTTAGGTGATTGACTGGGCCATTCTAGCAGCTTTATTTTCTTTCTTTGAAACCAATTGAGAGTTTCCTTGGCTTTGTATTTAGGATCATTGTCTTACTGAAATGTCCACCCTCCTTTCATCTTTATCATCCTGGTAGATGGCAGCAGATTTTTATCAAGAATGTCTTGGTCCTTTTTGCCATTCATCCTTCCTTCAATAATCTGAAGTTTGCCAGTACCTTATGCTGAAAAACAGCCCCACACCATGATGTTCCCACCTCCAAACTTCACTGTTGGTATGGTGTTTTTGGTGTGTATTATGACATCTAAAGAGTTCATTTTTGGTCTCATCTGACCAGACTATATTCTCACAGTATTTCACAGGCTTGTCTAATTGTTGTGCAGCAAACTTTAAATGAGCTTCAACATGGTTTTTCTTCAGCAATGGAGTCTTGAGTGCATTACTTATTGTTTTCTTTGAAACAATTGTACCTGCTAATTCCAGGTCTTTCTGAAGCGGTTCACGAGTGGTCCTTGGCTCTTGGACAAATCATCTTATAATTCTTTTTACTCCACTGTTAGAAATATTGTGAGGAGCACCTGGTCGTGGCCGATTTATGTTGAAATTTTGTTCTTTCCACTTCCGGGTTATGGCCCCAACAGTGCTCACTTCCCTTTCTTCATGTGTTCAATACTTTTTCCCTGTGTCATTCTATTTTATTACACATAAATTAATTTCTGAACTTATTTGTTTTGTTCTCTTTGTATGTATGGATTGCATGGGTTGTTACCGACATGTGGTGAAAGTTTCATGTCAATAGAAGCTTTAGAAATATATTTACCTAGAAAAATGGTGACATGTTCAATACTTATTTTACCCGCTGTATCAAGACCACATAGTTCCTTAAATGTGTTCATAGCTATTCTTCTTTTCACATGCATTTCACCATGACAGCCTGAGAAGCTTGGTTAGAGAATTAGGACTGTTACGGTGGTGTCCTCAAACGTTGCAGAAAGAGCGAGGTCCACAGAGAAAAAGAATGCAGGATCTAGTGTTAAAGCCTGCTAACATTACATTGCTTTCTCTTCAGTTTTGTTATTTCTCAGTTGACAACTGTGCCTTTTGCATCCCTCTTTTCCTAAGCTTCTATTTCTGATGACAGGAGTAGACTGGATCCTTTATGCCACCAAAAGAAGTTATGAGATTGCAGAACTGAGTGTCTGGTTTTCATCGTGGACCTCTGCAAGGAGGTTTAAGCTGTCCATCGATGGATCAAAATTCAGCGAGTTCAACAGGGACTGGCCGAATGTTGATCTATGTATGGCCATTCCCACTCAACAGAAGTAAATGTAATTATCAATTTCTATCAAATGGTGAATATTAGAAAAGCTGTGTTGATCATCAGCTGCAGTCACTGGTCATTGTGTTCTGACAGAGGCGGAGCTTCCCTGTGAGAATACAATGGCACAGCGGGGGAGGATTCCTCCATCCACCTGGCTTGTGTGGATGGAGAAATCTGTTAATTTTTTTCAGATCAGCCTGCTGAGTTGTCTAAGGTCAGCCTTAGGCTTCAGTATATTACACTTTCAGGTCCTGACCCTTTGGCTTGCTCCACTGGTAATTGCTGGCGAATGAAAGAGGAAAGGGAATGGTGGCACACCGCGGACACAGTCAGATTCTTGAAAGTCGTTTATTTGTCACCAAGCCAGACATGAACACAAAAACAGGTTGACACGTTTCACGCTAGTAACTCATGCTTACTCGTACCTTTCTTCTTTCATTTGTATCCACAGTGGCGAGCCGAGGTGAGCACCCACAGCCATCAATAATTTAAATTATTATCTGAGCGGTGTTCACCATGTGTTTAGTAATTGCTGGCAGACAAACCAGATTGCAGCGTAGTTAGGCAGAGGTATAACCTGTAAAAAATGAGTTTGGGAAGATGGACATTTAGCTAAAATCATTACATAGGCAGAAGGCCTACCATTGGCTATGAAATATTAAAGTGATTGTAAAGCCAAAACTATTTTTTACCTTTTAATGCATTCTCCACATTAAGGTTAAAAGCTTTTATCTATCTGTGAATCTCTCCCTGGCCCAAACACTTACCTGACACCACTCAATCTGGCGCTGCCCTCGCCGATAGGCCCGCTTGCCTCTCTTCCCCTTTTAACAGATGACACAGGCAGCTGTCAATCAAATCCTGCGGTGGGTGGTGGGGCCAAGCCACACTATTTGTGTCAATAGATGCACACAACGCAGCTCGGGAGCGAGTCTGCTGTTGAGCCTCCATAAGAAATGGCTTCCTGTGGGGGGACCACTGAGGAGAATAGGGGCCGGGAGCACCCGTGGGGTACCCGAGAACAGGTTTAGAGCTGCTCTGTGCAACTATTGTAGTCATCTGAATCTTGTGTAGTAGCAATCTTTTAACTTTTTTGTTTCAATAATTTTTATTGGTACTTTTTTGAACAATAACACAAAAGTGTAAAACGTTCTGGAAAGCCCACTTTGGCCCAACATATTAAGGAACTGGGAGCATTAAAGAAAAAGAATGACAAAGTCAAACAGTCCAATATCTCTCGGGCCCATGAGTGGCTTCCCACTCATTGGTCAGGTAGTCAGGTTACTAAAGATGTAAAATCCAAACTGTAGACCGTGAACCTGAGTATTGTTTGCATCATCCCCAACAGGGGGAGCTATTGTGTAATATGAAATAAAGTAAGTGTGAAGAAATAATATGCACAGGGCATTCTGTGCTTAACTTTGAACATATTAACTACTGCCTGTTCCCTTACTTGGACTCACGCGAGCCCTTCCACTTTATATTTATTGACCAAGTCGCTCCGGAACCAACAATGGGTTAAAGGTTAATCCATCTTGTAGAAAGAACTGAGAAGGAAAGATGAGTGGGTGAAGAAAAAAAAAAAAACAGGGGGAGGTGGGAAGAGTTAGGTAAGATAAGAGAAAAACCCGTAGAGAAGAATATGGGAAAAGACAGGAAGGAAGTGGTAGTGTGCCAGGCTATGGCCTTGCTATACAGGGTGCTAGTGTCTCTCCCTCCAGATCAGATGGATTTTGACAGCTATTTTATCCATGGAGTCCATGTTTTCTTAAAGTGGGCTAGCTTGTCCCGGTGGATAGCCACCATACGTTCATTGATCATGATCCATGTCAATTTTGCCTTCAAAAGATCAAAGGGGATTATGGGCGACCTCCAAGATCTCGCTATGGATATCCTAGCTGCCGTAAAGATGAATGCAATTAATCGTCTCACATGTCCCGGTGTCCCCTATCTTTAACTTTTTTAACGCAAGTTGGGTTTCCGTACTAAGTAGCACATTCATTTTAAAAAGCATGAGAACAAAATAGGTTGCTTTTATAATATATATACCTGAGCATACATTATGTTCATTGGTCATTTTTATACCCTAAATATGTAGAATACAAAATGTATTATTACACACATTATAAAGGAGCTTATTCAGTGGCAATATCCCTGCAAACCTGAAGCTATTACTTGTAAAGTGTATCGGTAAAAGCCAAAACATTCATAGCAAACTGAAACAAGTGATGGTGGAGCAGGTGCTTGAGTCTTTTTTAAAGAATGTATCGTGACAACAATTTAATGTAATTGTCCACACCCTACCCTACACCAACCATTGTATGTAGGGGTTGGTGGCCACACCTCATCATTTTACACAAAACCATTTTTTGTGCCGTTAGTCTTGCCAGATAGAAGAAACCAGCCACTTTAATTTTTATTCTTTGTGTGGGTGGAAAGAAAAACGTTAATGATAATTGCACCAGGATCAACAGCCTCTAAGCTCTATAACTAATATCTGACATTCCTTTGTGCATCTTAATGTGGAATATTCAGTGCTGGTCATGTTCATTATAGTGTAAATGTTTTTTTTTAGAGGCAACATTTTGCAGAACTGCAGTCTTAATATATTTTCCAGACCCCCAACATGTATTGGTTTCTAAAACTCCAACAAATATAGACAATGGACTTGATTTATTAACACTGGAGAGTGCAGAACTGGTGCAGCTCTGCACAGAAACCTGCTTCCAGGTTATATTGTCAAAGCTAAAGACCCCTTTCCCACTGGGGCGGTTTGCAGGTGCTATTGCGCTAAAAAAAGCGCCTGCAAACCGACCCGAAACAGCCGCTGCTGTGTCTCCAGTGTGAAAGCCTGAGGGCTTTCACACTGTAGCAGTACGCTAGCAGGACGGGAAAAAAAGTCCTGCTAGCAGCATCTTCGGAGCGGTGTATCCACCGCTCCTTCACCGCTCCTGCCCATTGAAATCAATGGCAAAGCACCTCTGCAGAGGCGCTTAGCGGTGGTTTTTAACCTTTTCTTGGCCGCTAGCAGGGGGTAAAACCGTCCCGCTAGCGGGCGAATACCTCCGCTAAAACGACGGTAAAGTGTCGTTAATAATAGCGGCGCTTTACCGCTGACGCACCTCCCGCCCCAGTATGAAAGGGGCCTAACTGAACAAGCAGAAGTTAGAAGCTGATTGGCTACTATGCACAGCTGCACCAGATTTGGCACTCTCCAGTTTTAGTAAATCAACCCCAATGTGTTGATTTATTTTATTTTTTTTAATAGCTGAAGTGGGAAGATTATTTACATTCTTGTATCTCAACATTCAAATCAGTAGTATTATGTTTGAGCAAGTTTTTTTTTTTTTTTTTTCAATATTAGAACTCAGCAAATTACTGGTGCTTCTATCCAGACTTACCTTCTTGAGAAGACACGTGTAGCTCATCAGACTCCTTCAGAAAGAAACTTCCATATATTTTATCAGGTGTGTCAAGAAAAAAAAAATCTTTCCTAAAGTTCTATATATAAAAAAATAATTTTAATATATTGTATTCTTTTCATATTATTAATATTTACCTTTGGTTGGCTTTATAGAAAAATATATACATCGCTAGCAGTACTTTACCAGGTGTTTAGTTTCATAATTCCACTTTCTCCTAAAAAAATGAGAGCTAAACTTTGGATTTTATCCACAGCACAGACACGTTCTTAAATGTCTAAGGATCTTTTTTGTTTCAGTTCCTATTTAGAATCTTCATTCTTTGATTTGCTTTTCCTCCTTCAGTTTTCCAAATCGGTCGATATTTTGTAACATCCGGTTATTACTTATTTCTTTTCAGATTTTTAAAGGTGCTTCTGCAAATGAAAGAGATGAATGGGATCTCCCAGAAAATGCACAGTTCTCTTGGCTCCCAAATTCTGATAAGAACCTTGAGGGTAAGAGCAGTTGGTTGTGGAACGTTTTCCGTTATTTTTACAGCATACTCGGATGCAGTAAAATATTGTTTAGTGAATTGTGCCCACTGTCTTTCTGCTAGCTCTTTACTTGGTTTTGCATAAGGATCAGATGGTTATTCACCTTTCTTCTTCCCTCCTCTTAAATTTAATTAGGACATAGTCTAACCTTTTTTTTTTGTTTGTTTTTTGTGTGTTTCTACTTGCACCTTTCCATAAGCTGGATGGTGGTCCAAGCTGTTCAGAAATGTTTTGAACAGCCATCCTTACTTTCAGAAGGTGGCAAAATGTATGTTACGACTGCAAAGAAGTCCTTAGTGTATTATCATGACAAACATTCGTAAATACTGTACTGTAAATATACACAACACGTGCAGATATAGAACCACTGCTGTTAACACACAAACTGCTTCTGCTAGAGGCAGGAGAGATGTCTTGTTTTAGCTTGGCATTTTTTCTTTTTGTTCTTAAGTTTACATAGAACTGATTTTTAGTTCAGTTCTACTAAATTTGTCTGTGTTTTTTTTTTTTTTTATTTATCTAGAGGATTGCTTTAAAATCACTAAAGATGCAATGACACATTTGGGTATTGATCCATCAAAGCAGAGTAACGTATTTAAGGTCAGTTACAATAATCTTCACCTTTCTCACAAATTGAATACAGTGATGTTATTTTATCTTTTAGAATTGATACACTAAAATGGATATGCATGTGTTCGCATATAAGTAAAAGACCATTGCGATGGCAGGATCATCTGCCTGACTGATTTGTGTATATTTGTGTATATGTCACTTGATTGAGTAGTACAATACAGTTACTTTAAAGTACAGCAATGCTGTCTTCCAGTGAACCTGTGCTTTGCTTATGTAGAACAAGGCAACACATGTAATGCTAGCCCCACTAACTTTCAAATTTATCATCCTTTTGGACAATTTGAGGGACAGATTTGTTTATGGTTCAAACATTTTTTTTTTTTTTATTGGTTAAATAAACAATTATAGGTTAATAGAATTATAGGTAAGTAATAGGTACATGTCAAATATGTAGAATGTTCATAGCGTGTTACTAAAGCAGAAAAAAACTGTCCCAGTGAGGTGAGATTAGGGATACAATGTAGCACCTAAGCGTTTAGTTATCACACTTTGCTTGCAAATGTTAAAATAAAATACACTTTAAAGCAGACTCTTCTGACATGCTAAAGTATAGGCAAAACTTTGTCTAAAAAAAAAAAATTAGGAAGGGAGTCGAACACCTGTCAGGTTCTTATTACTGTCTTTGCTCCTGTTAGGGAGATCCACCCTCTCTATTTGTCATGTTTACTGTTCACACCCAAAGTGAAAATTAAGAAAATCACAAATTTTGGGTTGCCCCCAAAACCGTAGTACAGGGAAAATATTCCAATGGGGACACAAGTTCTGATGACAGCCAGGGATTCCCTCAATTTAGGGGGCATTTCTTCTCACTTTTTCTTTTGGCTATGGGACAGGATGTGAAGGGAAATCTTCCCAATGGGACACAGATGGCAAAAAACCTAACAGGGGTTATAACCCACCCTTACGCAATCCAACATGAAAAAGAATGGTTTTCCTTTTAGTTCTACTTTAATTCCCAAATAAAAGTCTAGATAAATTCCTCAATGGGCAACAGCATAAAAAAAAATCATGTCTCCATTACAATTTTTAAAAATGAGTAGACCCCTATTTTTTAATCCAATGCTTTACTTTGTTTTAATCAGCCAAATCTCCTTCTGTACATCAAATGGGGACAAAATCTTAATAAACCTATTATCAGAGATATGTGAGCGTCTATTATTGACCACCTTGTAAAAATGTAACTGGCCTGCCTATAATGTTGATTTATTGGCTTTATTACTTTGGACTGATATATTAAAAATAAAAGAAACATAAAATCTGCAGCTGTTGGCAATAGCAATCAATCAGGTTTCGCCCTTTTACTCTATGATACAAATTTGCTTGGCCTGTATGTACAATAACACAAGTTTTTGGCAATTTTTTTTTAAGTTAAAAATAAATGTGTCCATTTGTGCATCTGACCATGAATAAGTACGTAGGTCAGTACTTCAAAACCAATGATACCATAAACAGCCACACAATCAGTATTTTCTTTCTCGAACATCACGGGACACAGAGCCTCAGTAATTACTGATGGGTTATATAGGTATCACTAGGTGATTGGACACTGGCACACCCTACCAGAAAGTTCAACCCCCTATATAATCCCTCCCCTTGCAGGGATACCTCAGTTTTTACGCCAGTGTCTTAGGTGATGGACGTGTAAAGATGTCCTGTGCTGAGCTCCAAAGGGATTATCCTATATCCTATACTGGGGCAAGCCAGGCGAACCGGATCCATTTCAAAGTGTCTTTTCTAGGCCGAATTAGCCAGGCCTCGTGTCCGAAGAAACGAGGTTTTACCTGTAACGCTTCTCTTTTTAGAGAGCTGGACCCCGCATATCAGAAAATGGTTTTCTATCCTTATTTCTGGCCGGGTGCTTTACAGGCCAGAACTGTGGATCCCCCTATTCATAGGGGGCCCCAGTCTCTGAAGGTTTTTTCAAACGGAGCCCACCATGAGAGGTGAAGATTGGGTCTGTATAACAGAACCCTGCGGCTGGATAAGGTAAGAGGAGATTCCACAGAATTTTTTAATTCTAGTAGGTTTTCTCCTTTAAGGTAAATGCATGCTATGCCTATTGTCGCCCCCGGGGGCTGCCAAGAGCACATACCTTCTCGTGCTGATGCCTGTCTCAGTGTTTCCACGCTGCACAAGCTTCTCCGGCCGGCTCAAGTAGGATGGGATGGGGGGCTCTCCTTAGGGATATCTCCCCCCAGACTAGGGGGAGGCCGCAGGGGGTGTGTGAGGCGGTTATATACCGCATTTTCGCCGCCGCCGCCATTTTGCCACGTGCAGGCCCCATCACTACCGGCCTCTCTCCTTCCTCCCCCTCCCCCAGCCTTCCCTCCATGCTGATTCCAGAGGGTCGGCCCACGCTGGATGCGCGCGGTTTTCGAAAACGATGGGGGGCGGTAGAGGGGGGGCATCAGCACAGCGTCAAGCGTGCCCAGACGCCCACAGATGCCGGCTGCAGGCTATTTAGGCACAGATTACAGGTGCACTAAGCCTTTGGAGGGACACAGAGCTGACGGTCGCATGTAAGGTGGGACACAGGCATTCTCCTAGGCAGCATTTACTAAGGTAACACCAGACTGGGCATTTGGTAGCAGGGCTTTTAGCCGGACTACATCGCTCAGCAGTCAGTGTTCATTTTGTGATACCTCCACCTTGTTGCTTTGCACTGTGGGTAGAAGAGGTTCAAATACCCCAAGAACCAGAGACTCTAGGGGATCTCGTTCAGGTTCTGAGGACCCCCTTTCTGCAGCATTCTCCCCCCCTGAGGGGCCAGGGACGGCTAGCCAGGGAGAGCCATTGGGGTCAGGGGCTACACCTGCTTTTGGCACTTCAGCCCCTGTATACATTACACAGGAAGTTTTTTCCTCAACCATTAATGGTTTAGAGGAAAGATTAATGGCCGTGATTACATCTTCACTCAGTGGAAGAAAACGCACTAGGCCTTCCTCTGTTTCCCAAGACCCTCAGGCAGAGGAGCTCTGGGATAAAGGAGAGGAATCCCTTTCAGAGGATCGGGATGGGACGGATGATTCCTCTTCGGAGGAATCAGGGGGAGAGGGACCCTCTTCGGCTTCTCAGGAGGAGAAAGTCTTAGTGCAGATCCTTACTGGATTGGTCCGCTCCACATTTAAGTTGCCCGTATCTGAATCCGTTAAAGAACCCTCTTCTTCTTTAGGGTCACTGAAACCTCCTCAAACAGCACATGCTTTTCCTGTGCGTAATTTTCTTGAAAAGCTCCTTTATTCTGAGTGGGATCACCCAGACAAGCGTTTTTTTCCACCGAAAAAGTTTTCAACACTTTATTCTATGGAAGAAAAGTTTGTTAAAATGTGGGGAATACCGGCCATTGATGCCGCCATTTCCTCCGTGAATAATAGTCTGACTTGTCCTGTAGACAATGCTCAGATGCTCAGGGATCCGGTGGATAAAAAGATGGAATCCCTATTGAAGGATGTTTTCTCCTTGGCAGGTTCAGTGGCTCAACCTGCAGTAGCAGCGATTGGAGTCTGTCAATACTTAAGAGACCATGTTAAGCAGGTCATCAAAGTTTTACCTGAACAGAAGGCCCAGGGGTTGGCTAACCTTCCAGCGGCCTTATGTTATGTTGTTGACGCCATCAGAGATTCTATCATGCAAACCTCTCGTCTTTCACTGGGGTTAACGTATATACGTAGAATCCTATGGTTGAAAAATTGGTCAGCCGAAGCACCATGTAAGAAGCTGCTGGCTGGGTTTCCATTTCGTGGTGCAAGGTTGTTTGGAGAAGACTTGGATAACTATATCAAGAGAATCTCTTGTGGGAAAAGCACTCTCTTACCTGTTAAGAAGAAGAGTAAGCGTCCCTCTTTCAAACAGACTCTTTCCCCAGCGCCAGGGGCTTCAGCCTCCAGGCAGTCTCGACGGCCTCCTCCGTCTGGGTCAAGAAACAAGAGTCAACCCCAGGGACAAAAAAAGTCCTGGGAGAAGAAGCCTACTAGGCAAAACACTAAGACCTCTTAATGAAGGGGCGCCCCCGCTCGCTCGAGTGGGGGGAAGACTGCGACAGTTCTCAGGGCTCTGGCAGGAGGACTGCCAGGACAGATGGGTAATCTCCACGGTAACCTTGGGGTACAAGCTGGAGTTTCAAGAATTTCCCTCTCCTCGTTTCCTCAGATCAAGTGTCCCCAGAGATCCAGAGAAGAAGCAGTCGCTCCTTCTAGCGTTAGAGTGACTTTTGTCGCAGGAGGTCATTATGGTGGTTCCCGCAAAGGATCAAGGATTGGGCTTCTATTCCAACCTTTTTACGGTCCAAAAACCAAATGGGGATGTCAGACCCATTCTGGATTTAAGTGATCTAAACCGATTCCTAAGGATTCAGTCCTTCCGCATGGAATCAATTCAGACAGTAGTCTCTACCCTGCAGGGAGGAGAATTTCTGGCATCGATAGACATCAGAGATGTATATCTGCATGTGCCCATTTTTCCTGCTCATCAGAAGTTTCTGCACTTCGAGATAGGAGGGCGCCATTTCCAGCTTGTGGCTCTGCCTTTTGGGATAGCCACTGCACCTCGAGTGTTCACAAAGGTCGTGGCTCCTCCTCTGGCCATGTTAAGGGCTCAGGGTATAGCTGTCATAGCATACCTAGACGACCTGCTCTTGATAGACCGGTCGGTAGCCTCCTTGAACGGGAACTTGAGGACCACAGTCAAGTATCTGGAACACCTAGGTTGGATCCTCAACCTAGAAAAATCTTTCCTAAAACCAGTAAGAAGACTGGAGTATTTGGGTCTGATCATAGATACAAGCCAGGAGAAAATATTTCTACCTCAGGCAAAGATCACTGCTTTAAGGGAGCTGATTCTGGCAGTCAGGACCAAGAAGGGTCCTTCTGTCCGCCTTTGTATAAGGCTGCTAGGAAAGATGGTGTCTTCATTCGAAGCAGTTCCCTATGCTCAGTTTCATTCAAGACTGCTGCAACACAGTATTCTGTCGGCCTGGAACAAGAAGGTTCAGGCATTAGACTTTCCGATGCACCTGTCTCATGCGGTGCGTCAGAGCCTCAATTAGTGGCTCATACCCGAAAACCTGCAGAAGGGGAAATCCTTTCTACCAGTTACCTGGATGGTGGTAACAACAGATGCCAGTCTGTTGGGTTGGGGAGCAGTTCTGGAACAGTCTGCGTTTCAGGGGGTATGGTTCAAAACCGAGAGGACCTTACCCATCAACATTCTGGAGATCCGTGCGGTATATCTAGCCCTAAAGGCCTGGACTATCAGGCTACAGGGTTGCCCGGTCAGGATCCAGTCCGACAATGCCACAGCAGTGGCTTATGTCAATCATCAGGGAGGCACCAGGAACCGAGCTGCTCAAACAGAGGTGAACCAGATCTTAGTCTGGGCAGAGAAGCATGTGCCATGCATATCGGCAGTTTTCATTCCAGGGATAGAAAACTGGCAGGCGGACTATTTAAGTCGCCAGCAGTTACTTCCAGGGGAATGGTCTCTGCATCACGACGTCTTTTGGGCCATATGCCAAAGATGGGGGGTTCCAGATGTAGATCTCTTTGCATCCCGATTTAACAAAAAGATAGACAGATTTGTGGCAAGAACAAAAGATCCTCTTGCATGCGGGACGGATGCGTTGGTAATTCCGTGGCATCGGTTCTCACTGATTTATGCATTCCCACCTATCCTGCTACTGCCACGACTCCTTTGCAGGATCAGGCAGGAAAGGAAGTCAGTACTTCTGGTGGCCCCCGCTTGGCCCAGAAGGACGTGGTATGCGGAAATAGTAAGGATGACGGTGGGTTCCCCGTGGACACTACCGGTACGCCCAGACCTGTTATCTCAAGGTCCAGTGTTCCATCCTGCCTTACAAATGCTAAATTTGACGGTTTGGCTATTGAGACCCACGTTCTGAAGAGTCGTGGGCTTTCAGGTCCTGTGATATCTACCTTGATCAATGCAAGGAAGCCAGCTTCCAGAATGATTTATCAGAGAGTCTGGAAAGTTTATGTATCCTGGTGTGAATCCAGGGGTTGGCATCCCAGGAAATATGTGATAGGTAGAATTCTTGATTTTCTACAGTTGGGTTTAGAGATGAAGCTGGCCTTGAGTACCATCAAGGGCCGGCCGGGTCTCGGCCTTATCAGTATTATTTCAACGGCCACTTGCTTCGCATTCTTTGGTTTGAAACTTTATGCAGGGGGTGACGCGTCTTAATCCTCCGGTTAAGGCGCCCCTAAACCCCTGGGACTTGAACTTGGTTCTGTCTGTGTTACAGAAACAGCCTTTTGAACCAATACATCAGATTCCTTTGGTCTTGTTGACAAGGAAGTTAATTTTTCTGGTAGCCATTTCTTCTGCTAGAAGAGTATCAGAATTAGCAGCCCTTTCCTGCAAAAGAGCCTTATTTGATTGTACACAAGGATAGAGTGGTACTGCGCCCTCATCCTAGTTTTTTACCAAAGGTGGTTTCAGATTTTCATCTAAACCAAGACATTGTTCCGCCTTCCTTTTTTCCAGATCCCTGTTCTCCGGAAGATAGATCACTACATTCTTTGGATGTAGTAAGAGCAGTCAAGGCCTATCTGGAGGCAACTGCTCAGATTCGCAAAACGGATGTTTTGTTCGTGCTGCCAGAGGGTCCCAGTAGAGGACAAGCAGCGTCAAAAGCTACCATATCTAAATGGATTTGACAGTTGATTATTCAAGCTTACGGTTTGAAACAGAAGATTCCTCCGTTTCAGATCAGGGCACATTCCACAAGGGCTATTGGTGTTTCTTGGGCAGTGCATCACCGGGCCTCTATGGCTCAAATCTGCAAGGCCGCAACCTGGTCTTCAGTCCATACATTCACCAGATTCTATCAGGTGGATGTGAGAAGGCATGAGGATATCGCCTTTGGGCGTAGTGTGCTGCAGGCAGCGGTACAGGGTCCTCAGGTCCGATTGCACCCTATTTGGTTGTGGTTCCCCCCCCCTCCCCCTCAGACAGCATTGCTCTGGGACATCCCATCAGTAATTACTGAGGCTCTGTGTCCCGTGATGTTCAAGAAAGAAAATAGGATTTTTTAATAACCACTTACCTGTAAAATCCTTTTCTTTCGATGAACATCACGGGACACAGAGGTCCCGCCCCTCTTCTAATACACTATATTGCTTGGCTACAACACTGAGGTATCCCTGCAAGGGGAGGGATTATATAGGGGGTTGAACTTTCTGGTAGGGTGTGCCAGTGTCCAATCACCTAGTGATACCTATATAACCTATCAGTAATTACTGAGGCTCTGTGTCCTGTGATGTCCATCGAAAGAAAAGGATTTTACAGGTAAGCTGTTATAAAAAATCCTATTTTTAGAAGTATGTTGGCAGTGGCAGCCAACATATATCCTTTAAGAAAAATGAAAGGGCCAATCTGAATTAAAGAGGAGTTTGGCCAATTATCATCCTCTTTCATTGGGTATCCAGTGGGAATTCCTGGAGATCTTTTTGCCGTAGTCTTAGGCTCTGTTTGGGTGCTCCTACTAAAACAGTTTCTTCTACTACTGCATTCTTGATAATATGTGATAAATAAAAGAAAAACAGCCAAGAAAGTGTGAATAAGATCTGTTTTCTTTCTAATCTGGCTCCTATCTCATCTGTATTCTTCCATTTTATGACAGATTTTATCAGGTCTTTTGCATCTGGGGAATGTCAGTTTTTGTGATTCTCTGGACGAAAGCCAGCCATGTGAAGTTTTAAGCAATGGTAAAGGTCAGTTATTTTTTTAACTTAAAAAATACTTTCAGCTCCAAAGAGTTTACAACTTTCTCACAATTTTATATGCATAAGGTTGTAATGGCAAAATTGGCAATGGAATTTAAGGGCTGGATGACTTAAACTAATGGTATTCACAGTGGGGGGTTGTATTTTAAACCAGTGAATTGATCGGAGTTCCCTTTCTGGGTTGTAAAGGAGTTTTTTTTCCCTCACCTTGTGGAAAAATGACAACCTGTTGCCCAGGGGTTTTGTTTTGTATTCTTTCCTCTAAGGCCCCTTTCACACTTGTGTGACTTGTCATGCGACTTGGGACTGCAAAGTCGCATGACAAGTCGTACCCCATGATTTCCAATGAGTACCATTCATATCTGTGCGACTTCAAAGTAGTCCCTGTGCTACTTTGATCCGACTTTGATGCTAGTTGAGGTCCATAGACCTCAAGTTTACACAGGCATTCCCTGAAATCGCATTAAAATCGTGGCAGTGTGAAAGGGGTCTAAGTGTTGTGAGAGGCTGTACTTTGTAACTTTATAGGTACAAATCTTTGTTTTCTCTCTCCCACTTTTTTAAGTGATGGTAATAATGGAACACTAGGTGAGCAACTATTGTACAGCACCAAAATCTGATGATTCAACCACATTAATAATATATTGATAAAAAGAAATTTATAGTGTTTTCCACATTATGTTATATGTATAGAAATGTTAGCAGATGAGGCGCTAGCGTTTGGCTCTCTTTTTAGAAAGGCCAGAAAGCACTGCACAGACAGGAATACAAAAAAAAAATACATTTTTGCCTGAATAGAATAATGCGTAGCCTAGTCATCTACTAACCTTTTTAATTTTTATTACCTATTATTATGGCATAAAAGCTGTTTGTACGCATCAACTTGATTTTGTTGCCCCAGTTTTAGTGCATTTAAAAGAAATGGTTAAAAATGAGCTTCTTCCTGCCCATGTATGTGTGATGGCAGGGTGGGTATGCTTTAATGTCCACAAACCGCACATATTCAACTATGGACAGCAGAGCTTTTGATGCTGTGAGCATGCTCACTGCACACTTACAGTGCAGTGATCAAGCTGTCAAAGACAGCACTCTGTACTAATTACGGTATTAAAAGTCAGTGGCACTGGCTCCCAGTCATGTGACCACTTTGACAGCCAATTACATTGGCTACATGATCGGTCGATCCTTCCCACTATGGCGTACAGACCCTATTAAAGGTATGCCAGGCTGGGTGGGAAGGGGTTAACGTTGAAAATGTACTCTTTAGTTTTATGAGAGCTTTTCATTTTTATTTTCATTAAAATGCATAGAATCATTAGGAATGTTTGTTAACTATCTGTTCACATAACTGTATTTTAGTGTTTCTTTACTCCACTTCAAATCTGCTGAAGATTCCTACTGAGCACCTGCTGGACAGGCTCTGCTACCGTACTATAATAGCGGGAAAACAGCAAGCATTAAAGAAACCCTGCAAGAAAGCCGAGTGTGACTCACGAAGGGATTGTTTAGCCAAATCTATATATGCCAGGTGAGGTACAAAACAGAGGAGTTGAATATGGACATTCTGAAGATACTGGAGCTTGTAAATGAAAATATGTGAAAAAAGAATTGATCCTTAAAGGAGAAGTATAACCAAAGCTATGATCGCAGGAGAGCAGTTTGTTCTGCACACCTGTAACCCATTTTCAGCTAAAGCCCACTGTCGGCTGACCTCACTCAGCCAGTCCAGGCTTGGGAAAGATCCCAGCATTACAGTTGGCATCGACCCAGATGCCTGGACCAGCTGCTGGCTCAGCCTCTCAGCATGCCACTGAGAGCCTGAGAAAGCCCCTCCCATCCCCTCCACAGCCCAGAGCTTCGGTGACTGACAGTCAACAGCTCTCTGCAGGCTGAAGACCGAAAAACCGAGCGATCAGCGGTCTTTGTTCGCTCAGTTCTTGGTCTCAGAGGCAGCTGAGGATAGCACCACCACCCTCACTGAAGTCTTCTGCACCCCTCCTTGTGAAAAGGCAAAGCAAAAGACAGAAATTGTCTACTGGTGATCAGTCTGAGATAGCTACGCAGACATCCAAGTTAACTGAACCTGCACATGGACAGCTCAATTTAATGATGTGATCACCCATCCACTATGCAGATTAGTAGCAGTGCCAGAAGCTACCATATATTTTATGAAAACAAAACTGCACAGCTGGATTATGCACAGACCATGGGCCTGAATACTTGTGAAAACTTCTAGTGATATGGGCCATTTTAGGGTTGTATTTCAGTTAATAACAACCAGCTTAAATTCTGAGCTTACAGTTCATAGTAATAGTACACCACAATCCCAAGATAATTTGGCCTATAACCCCAGCTGTTTTCAAACAAACCCTATGGTTTTAAATTGCTAAAAATATTCAAACCGGTTTTAAATATATAAGCTAATGATGTCAGTTTAGTTTAAAAAGTAAGAATTTCCCTTGAACTGGGCAGCACAGTTTTTAAGTGGTTAGCACTTCCACCTAGCACCTCCCACACTCCAAAGACATGCTGCAAGGTTAATTGGCTCCTGTCTAAATGGGACTTGGCACAAGTAAGATTGAATGTAAATTAGGGACATTAGATTGTAAGCTCCTTGGGGGCAGGGGCTAATGTGAATGTGCAATATACTGTATATGTAAGGCGCTGCATAAATTGTTGGTGGTATATAAATACCTGTATTAAATAAACAAACTTGTCAGGCAGTCCTCCTGGGGCACATTCATCACTGGTAAAGAAACTCTGAAATGGGCAACTGAGGTCCAAACATTTGGGTACCTCCTATATGGCCACAGGTTTATATATAGCCAAATGTAACAGGGTTTCTTTAGGACAATGTTGTGTTAAAAACAAAGCCCATCATACTGAAAATACATGTCGCAGCCAACAGTATTGTTCATACTAATTGTTAGTTGGTTTGAAAGTTAGTTCATACAGCTCATTGCCTGTAAGGCAGTGGTTCTCAGCCTTTCTAGTGTCGTGACCCCTTGATAAAATTTCCCAAGTTGTGGGGACCCCTAACAGTAAAATTATTTTCGTAGCGTGGGTTGTCAGCACCCAAGGCAAGACAAGTAATTTGTGCCCCTAACCCACGGACATTTAGCGCTCCCGGAGTTCCTTCCACTCGTACAGTGTTAAAACCCCTTATGGTACATTGTAGAATGTACCACTCTTTGTTCTCCTTACTTTCCCTTTTATCTCTCTCTATCCCAATTTCTTGTTTTTTTTTTCCCCCATCCCTCTCTAGCCGTCTTTCTTGTTCTTTCTCTTAAGCCGCATACACACGAGCGGAATGTCCGACAGAAAAAGTCAGATGGAAGCTTTTCATTGTCTATTCTGATCGTGTGTATGCCTCATCAGCCTTTGTTTTCCAAAATTCTGACGGACCTAGAAATAGAACATGTTCTAAATATTTCCTACGGAACCAATTCAGTACGAGACAGAAGCAAGTACGAGACGGAAGCTGTTGGCTACTGGCTATCTTCCTTTTTCTAGTCCTGTCGTATGTGCTGTAGGTCACCGCGTTCTGGACGGTCGGACTTTGGGTTGACCGTGTGTAGGCGAGACCGCTTGAATGGCATTCCGTCGGAGAAACCTTCGGCGTTTATTCCGACGGCAAAACCTGTTGTATGTACGTGGCATAATTCTTTCTCTCCCTTTTTCTTTGTTCCTCCCCTTTCCATGTATTCTCTATTTTTATTCCTTCTCTTACTCCTTGGTGGGGGGAATGGGATGAGTGGCAAGGCTGGGGGGAGTTCTGATCAGCCAACTTAGGTGCTCTTGATCAAGGTCATCTGCTGATCTGAAAACTGTAGTGGGGACTTTTAATGGCAACTATAATCCCAGGTAGTGTTACTCACTGTGTCTTCGACTTTGTGGTGTCTCGTAGCAGTGACACCTATGCCGAAATCAGGAGATGGGTCTCCTCTAGCCCCTCCCACTTCACATTCCTCACCAGTCAGCTGACCTCTAGTCCCTGCCCCCCCAGCCATGCCATGAACTGAATGGGCGGCTGCGAAGAGGCTGAGTGGGCGGCCGCAGGTTCCAGGAACAGCCCAGCTGGGCGACTGCAGTCTCCAGGGACAGCCCTGCTGGGCGGCCGCAAAAAGGCTGGGAGAGCGGTGTGGGCTTCAGGAACAGCCCAGGATTTGGTGACTCCTGGCAAATCATCATTCGACCCCCGAGAGAGTCCCGACCCCCAGGTTGAGAACCACTGCTGTAAGGTGTAAAAATAGATGGCAGAAAAGGATAGTCCAAGAAACTAGTTGAGATGTTATCCGTGATCAACTATCCCATTGTGATCTCCTCTGTCTAGGGATCATTGTCTTGGTGATAATACATGGATTGTTACCATGCTTTTAACCTGTAACTGATTACTACAAAAGTTTATCAATACAAAAGTAATACTTTTATATATCTGCCTACACATTTGAATTGATTTGCCTCACTGTACCGAGATAGTCGAATCGCCCTATTCCTCTTGGGAAGCCTGGTTGGGGACCAAGCTCCCGATCCCTTTATAGAAAAGGATGTATGTTAAAACATCTGAATTACAATAAGGATCTGTGCTGACCTCATTTTTTTGGGCTTTAAAACAGGAAAAGAACCCTTTACATTCTTGTAGCACAAGCTCTGAGTTGATTTGTAGTGCCAGGATTTTAAGATGAGTCTCTCAGAAAGCAAAAACCTGATTTAAATAAAGTCTAATGGAAACAACCATTACTTGAAATTACTGCTTTGTGGCACACAAGACTGGGAAAGGCTGCTTCCACCAGAACCATGTTTTGTGAATGAGTACCACCACCTTTAATGAATAGTCTTGTGCACCAAACCATTCAATAATTAAACCTGTCCCTTTTATTGCAGGTTATTTGACTGGCTGGTTACCGTAATAAATGCAAGCATTTGTGATGCGTCAACTAACTGGAGCAATTTTATTGGTATTATAATTTTATTATCTTTTTAATATAGCTTATAGAAAAAATGTAAGTGCCGATTTACTAACTAATAGAATCACTGGTTGACCATGTGCACATCACACTAGCATCTCTGAGAAGGCTTTTCCACAGTATATGTTGTGCAGTATGTATTTTACATTACTACTATACAGGTGTATACTGAAGTTTACAGATTTATGTCCTTTTTTTAGGATATCATGATATATGTTTTAGCATAACTTGATTGTCAGCTGTGGCTATTTTTCTATAGAAAGATATGCATGAAGTATTCATATGCATGTTCATATCCATTTAGAAAATGTGTTCCCCTTATCCTTGCACAGGTTTACTGGATGTTTATGGATTTGAATCTTTCCAACAAAACAATTTGGAGCAGTTGTGTATAAATTATGCCAATGAGAAACTTCAGCAGCATTTTGTGACCCACTACCTAAAAATTCAACAGGTATATTGTATTTACTGTTGTCCAGATTCTTGACACTCATATTTTTGTTGGTATCAGTGATATATCCCATGTTGTGTGCAGTTTTTCTCCATCTAACTAAAAGCGTTTGTAAAGTTTTTGATATTCCACAGAGCAGTCCCGAATCCCTTCTTCTGGAGTCTTCCGCTGGCGCTCTTGGTTCTTCCTATTCTCCAAGTGCCACCATAGGAAGCCACTTCCTATGGTGTTGCACATGCAGGATTACTCCCAAGCAGGACTGTCTGTCTATAGACACACACAGCATTGCTCGGCACCGTCTCCTGCTCTCAGGATATGATTGACAGTAGCAGGAGCCAATGGCTTCTGCTGCTGCCTCTCTGTCTTGTGAACGCAGGGAGAGAGGAGAGCGCAGCTACAGATGGGCACAGCGCTGGATCGTGTGAGGACTCAGGTACGCGTTTAAGGGGGAGCAATACAAATACTGAGACATTGTTTACCTTTATGCAGTGAATGCATTAAGGTAAAATTGTTTTGCCTCTACAACCACTTTATTATATTTAAAAGTATTAAATACTGTTTTATGGAGCAATTTTTTACAAATTGAGATTGATAGGGCTCATTTTTTAAATCTACAGCAAAAAAAAAAAAAAACCTTCAACTGTTGCCTGTAGTGAGTAGAAATGCACCTTGTTACATTTTTAAATGTACAATTGATGAAGGTTGTTTGAATGCTTTGAGTGCTTGAAGAAAGAATCGTGGCATAGCAAGTGGGTTCACCCTTTTATACACTTGTACAGCTTGTGAATGTAAACCTTATAACCTGGAGAATGCTTCTAAATGTGGTCTCTGAAAAGGTACACAAAAGAAAGCATTTTACCTGTGAAGTGTGAATCCATTTTTATTTTTTTCCAAAATGACAATTACTCAAATTAGTATAGGCAGCAGTGGAAAGGTACACTTGCACTGGATAGTTCATAGACATTACAGAGAATTCCTCAGTGTGAAATCCCCTCAGTAAGGACAGAAAATGTAACTAAAAAGACTTTTAAACAATTTAAAGTGGAATGGTGTTTGCACATGTGATTTGTTATGACACCAGCCATTTGGTGGCTTGATAGTTGGGTTGTAAACACATGGCTCTGTGGCAGTCATTCACAGTATGCCTTGAATGTAAGCATTTTGGTATGTTGAATCGATGGGTTTAGTTCTGCGTTAGGAGTTCTTAGACCCCATTCACACTTGTGCGACTTTAAAATCATGCGATTTCCATTGCGACTTTACAGTTCGACTTTGATGCGACTTTGGATTAGTGCGACTTTGCCTTTGACCAATGTGATTGTTTGTTTTGTTTGTGCTCTACAAAGTCACTGGACATGCAGAATGTATATTCATACCAGACCCTTTGGGTCTGATATGAATTTTAACCCTATGCCAAAATGAATTAAAAAAAAAACAAAAAAAAACAGCGTGGGCTCCCGTTTAAAATCCATACCATGCCACCACCTTGTCCCTATGTTGCTAGGGACAAGGGCCTCTTCCCCACAACCCTGGCCGTTGGTCGTGTGGGTCTTTGGGTGTGGGGTTATTGGAATCTGGAACCCCTTAGACCCTGGCCCCTTCTATGTGAATGAGTACAAGTTGCATACCCCTACTTCAACAACAACAAAAAAAAGTGTAGTGTAAAAAATGACAGACAATTTTTGACAATTCCTTTATTTAAAATACTAAAATAAAAAAATGTCCCCTGGTGTAGATTCATTGTCAATCTTGACACCTGCCACCACTGCCGACCAGAAAAAAAAAAAAAAAAAAAAGGTCCGCTCCCACCATCTGACCTCTCCGTTGTCTGACCGTTCTTAAATAACCAAGGGGTGGGGCCTCCCGGTGTCACAGAGTGACATCGTCGACCGGGGCATGCTGGGTTGATGCTATCACAAGGGGGCGGGGTCACCTGGAAACGTCACTGGGTTGCCCCCCCCTTATTTAAGAGCTGCCAAATGGGGGGAGCTTTCGTCAAGTGTAGACATTCACTGTGACTGATGCTGGATTTACTTGGGGGGACATTGTTTGTTTATTTTTGTTTTTTAGTTTTTTTTTTTTTTTTTTTTATAAAGTAACTGTCTAAACAACTGTCCACAACTGACCAGGGTTGTGGGAAAGAGGCCCTTGTCCCCATCAACATGGAGGCAAGGTGCTTTTGAAAGGGGGGCGCTAACTTGTCCCCTGTTTGTTTTGTTTGTTTTTTGTTTTTTTCCTTTTATTTTTCATTTCCGGAACTCTTTTCACACACACGTCGCATGTATATCATGCAGTAGTGACTTTCATGCAGCTTTTAAGGGTTTATATTAAAGTCTATGGCCCTTAAGTTGTATGAATGTCAGACCAAAGTAGTACAGGAACTACTTTAAAGTCACTGTGACTTTTAAGACGCACAGATATGAACGTTACTCATTGGGAAACATGGTGTGCGAATTGTCATGCCACTTTGGACCGTGGCATGACAAGTTGCACAAGTGTGAATGGGGCCTTTTTTCTAAAGTAGATCCAAACCCTAACAACATTTAGTTTGCTAAACCACTGTGTATCCTTAGCAGTTGCTTTGTTTCTTCCCCATAAAATGCTTTATTCACCATTTTGTGCTGATGTTCCCCTCCGGTCTCTTTTAGTTAGTTCCTGTCTACATGCACTCACTCATACTTTAGCTGTACATCTATGTTCTGGACCAGTTTCCTGATCCTGTGATAACAGTGGTCCTTGTCTGCATGATGTGTGTTGGCACAGCCACTTGTAGTCTGTCTCCATTGGAAGCATGTGTGCTAACGCAGAAGTACAGTTGGGAGCTAGTTGTCACCCCATAACATGAAGTGCCTGATCAAGAACCAAAATAGCAGGACCACCAGGTATTCTTCTAATTAAAGCTTCAGATTTTAAGAAATTGAAAACAACTTTTTGAAAGTACATTAACATATTAAGGCTAAGAGCTGTTGATGATTGGGTTTAGCTCTACTTTAAAGTGGTTGTAAAGGCTAAAGGTTTTTTTCCTTCATGCCCCAAGCGCTTGCTATGGAGGCAGACATGGAAGAGAAGCAGACCGCACCAGTGGAGGACCTGAGAAGAGGAGGTTGCACAAAGCAGCAAGTAGAACATGTTTTGTATTTTATTTTAAAAAAATACCCTTTAGTGACCCTTTCAGTACTATTTTTAGCTGTAGCCATTAGCAGCAAATCAGAATTTACTCAGCTGAAAATAGACCAGTACTAGAAGGATTCTGATTGGTTGCCATAGGTTTCTGCACTTAACATTTTTTCTTCAATAAGGCTGTTAAATCATGCCTTTACGCCAAGGCTCCTTTTTAAAGCTCACAATTAAATGTCTTTCTCTGTAGGATGAATATGCAGCAGAGGGACTGGAATGGTCCTTTATAAGTTATCAAGACAACCAGGGCTGTGTAGATCTTATAGAAGGAAGTCCAGTTAGTATATTCTCTTTACTTAATGAGGTATGTATTACAAGTTATTTTTCTCAGTAATCTGTGCGAACAACATTACCATGGAACGTACAGGCTATGACTTGTTGCACCCTATTAGCGTTATAAGTTATAAGTTGTAAGTATTAGAGGAATTGGTATGCAACGGAGTGCATGTGGGGGACGCCCCTTAGGATTTTTTAGGCAGAAAAAGGAGTAGGGAAAGTATTATCCGTAAAAGGCACCAGCAGTGCCAGCTTTATTAGTGTACAAAAATAGATTAAAATGTCCAGAGGGACAAGACAAGCATATACAATCAATAATTGGTATCTGTATAAATGACAAAGACAAGTAGAGCATATAAAAATAATATCACCCAATGCCAGCAACCCCAAACCATCCACCGAGATACGGTAGGTCTGGTGGGGGGTGGGCGGCTAATGCATATTTCCCAACATGTTTCGGGGAGGACCGTAGTCACACTGGTATGTTCCTTCTTTTATATGCTCTACTTGTCTTTGTCATTTATACAGATACCAATTATTGATTGTATATGCTTGTCTTGTCCCTCTGGACATTTTAATCTATTTTTGTACACTAATAAAGCTGGCACTGCTGGTGCCTTTTACGGATAATACTTTCCCTACTCCTTTTTCTGCCTAAAAAATCCTAAGGGGCGTCCCCCACATGCACTCCGTTGCATACCAATTCCTCTAATTATTACCCAGGATGATGGCAGTATCTATCGCACATTAGCATGGTTTCCCTCAATTTCTCTTCCTAAGTTGTAAGTATATGTAAACCTTCACCTTGTAAAACAACTCATTCAGTTTAAAATAGAAATGAAAGACAAACCATTTGTGCCTCCCTCTCTCTCTACATATACATTATTTATTAAGGCGAAAAAGTAATTGCCCCCTAAACCTAATAACTGGTTGTGCCACCCTTGGTGGCAACAACTGCAATTAAGCAGGGGCAAATACTTTTTTCACAGCAGTGTGTGTGTGTGTGTGTGTGTGTGTATATATGTGTGTGTGTGTGTGTGTGTGTGTGTGTATATATATATATATATATATATATATATATATATATATATATATATATATATATATATATATAAATATTCCCCTTTTTTTTTAAAAGTGATCACATACTCTGTTACCTGCTGCATAAGGAACTCGGAGAGCTAGGGGAGGAGAAACAGCAGTATGCTGAACTGCTGACACTCCCATGTCAGCACCAGTCTGATCATTGGAGGGGAGCAGGCTCTTCGGCACAGGTGAATCATGGTGTGCTCTCCTGCTTAGTGTGGTAATTTTTTAATAGGAAAGCAGAGGGACAGGCAAGAACAACAGGTATTTCACATGAAGGAAGCAATACAAAGACAACAGAATACTTTCTCATACAAGTACATGGTACAGCAGGCACATATCAGGAAAATGATGGGTTTACATATTTTTTAAGGTGGACCTAGTTCCAAATATATTTTTTAAGTTTAGTGCCTCCATGCTAAGTAACGTGTAAGTGTAATACTTCCTGGTTATCTATTACATCTCAAAACTATCAATGCCTCCATCTGCTTTTCTCTCCAGATAGACAGCACCAGTTTTGTTCAGGCATGCATATATATATATATATATATATATATATATATATATATATATATATATATATATATATATATATATATATAATCTCTATCATCTAGGTGTTGGATCCCTCGATATTTGTCTTACTAATATGTGGTGTTATATTTTGAAATGATCTTGTAATAAAATGATTGAATTGTATTATTATTGTCTTGTGTTGTGCCAATAAAGTCCGCTTATATATATTGGAAGCTGGCAAGGGGATAGTTATTCCCCTCTCCTGGTTCCTGGATATGGTATTGATTAATAACTGCAATTTATATTTCTTTGTAGGAATGCCGTTTGAATCGATCTTCAGACGCCAGCCAGCTGCAGTCTCGGTTGGAAAAATCCCTTTCCCTCAACAAGTGTTTTGGAAGGGATAAATTTAGTGGAAAGCCTAACTTTATTGTATCTCACTATGCTGGGAAAGTGACTTACCAGATTGAAGATATGGTGGAAAAAAATAAGGTGCTTAACTCACATATATACATTTTTAGAATAATATTGCTGGTATATGACAATTAAGTGTTGAAAATAAGCTGTGGATCTTGACATCTTTTCATATGTTAGGCTCTGTTTCCACTACTGCGAGTTGTTGTGCAACTTGACACGTGAAGTCGCATGGCAAGTCAGAACCCATGTATTTCAATGGTCCCCGTTCTAATTGGTGCGACTCCAAAAAAGGTTTTTGTACTATTTTGTTCCGACATCAGTGCGACTTGTTCTCACATGGTTTTCACTGGTCGCATGACATCGCATCACAAATCGCATAGCAAAGTCGCAGTGTATCACGCGACTTTGGGGACGCAATAGTGGAAACATAGCCTTAAGCTTGAAGACCACAACCAGATGCACTCACTGATCTTTTATAATTGCAAACTTCCAAGGAACGCTCGAGCGAAATGTAGTTATTGTATAATTATTTTTATTATTTAATAAGCTTGGCACGATCTTCTGAGTTGGCTTCCAGTATCTGAACTGTATGACTTTTTTATTCTAGTCAAAAGAATGTTTAATTCTTGGCTATGTTGTCTTCTATGTTGTCTGTAACCAGAATAGTGCTGGATAAGCTAAAATCTAGTTTTGAACATTGTAAAATGCCTGGAAGATGTTCTAATAACCATAACATAACACCACAAAAATTCAGAAGCATAGTTTATACATAATGTTTGCAAACATGGCAGGCAGTAACTGATTCACTTGGGCCCTTAGAGCAAGAACTGTCCCAAACCTACAGTGTACCCTATTGCCACAGAGTTTAGAGCAGGCATTACTAAATGCTGGGCAACGGTCCGGAACCAGACCGAGTCCCTATCCCATCCAGACCTGCAATTGCACCATTTAGGAGCTGTTTTCTTTCCTCAGACTCCAGACTTCACCACTGTCATTATCACAGCAGTGAAGAGAGCGGGAGGCGGGACAGATCGAGATCGCAAGGCACAGTGACACTGCATAGAGGGCGGGAGCTGCCAGACATAACTTTGTATATTAACTAGCAGATGATTGGATGCTAGGACACAGCGCGGTCCTAGCAATCAATTGCCAGCTCCTTGATATGCTAAGTTAATTTTGGCAGCTCTGGATCCTGCCCTCCATGCAATGCTACCGTGCCTCTCAATCTGCCCCGTCTCTGCTCTGTGTACCTGTCAGGTAGGAGTGAGGGAGCAGAGGACCTGACACTGAAAGGTGGGGGGGGGGGGCAGTGATGCTTGATTTGATCTCTACTCTAGGTGTGTGTTGGGGTTGGTGATGTCCTACTGTGGGGTGGGGGTGGGGGGGGACTAAAGGGACATAGAGCCTTACTGTGTGGGGGGTGATGTATAGGGCCAGGGAGTACTGCTAGAGGGGGGGGAGCAGTGCTGTTGAGGGGGTAATGTAAAGGGAGGGTGATGTGAAGGGGGCAGAGGAGAACACTACTGTGGGGGGTGATGTGAGAGGGTCAGAGGACAATGCTGTGGGGGACAGTGCTGTGGGGGGGGGGATGTGATGTGAGAGGGGCAGAGGAGAACACTACTGTGGGGGGTGATGTGAGAGGGGTAGAGGACACTGCTGTGGGGGACAGTGCTGTGTGTGTGTGTGTGTGGGGGGGGGGTGATGTGAAGGGGGCAGAGGAGAACACTACTATGGGGGGTGAAGTGAGAGGGGCAGAGGAGAACACTACTGTGGGGGCTGATGTGAAGGGGCAGAGAAGGACACTACTGTGGGGGCTGATGTGAAGGGGCAGAGGAGAACACTACTGTGGGGGTTGATGTGAGAGGGTCAGAGGACAATGCTGTGGGGGACAGTGCTGTGGGGGATGTGATGTGAGAGGGGCAGAGGAGAACACTACTGTGGGGGGTGATGTGAGAGGGGCAGAGGACACTGCTGTGGGGGACAGTGCTGTGTGTGTGTGGGGGGGGGTGATGTGAAGGGGGCAGAGGAGAACACTACTGTGGGGGGTGAAGTGAGAGGGGCAGAGGAGAACACTACTATGGGGGGTGATGTGAAGGAGGCAGAGGAGAACACTACTGTGGGGGGTGATGTGAAGGAGGCAGAGGAGAACACTACTGTGGGGGGTGATGTGAGCGGCGCAGAGGAGAACACTACTGTGGGGGGTGATGTGAAGGAGGCAGAGGAGAACACTACTGTGGGGGTTGATGTGAGAGGGGCAGAGGACACTGCTGTGGGGAGTGATGTGAAGGAGGCAGAGGAGAACACTACTGTGGGGGGTGATGCGAGAGGGGCAGAGGAGAACACTACTGTGGGGGGTGATGTGAGAGGGGCAGAGGAGAACACTACTGTGGGGTGCAGTGCTGTGTGGGGGGGGTGATGTGAAGGGGACAGAGGAGAACACTACTGTGGGGGCTGATGTGAGAGGGGCAGAGGACACTGCTGTGGGGGTTTATGTGAGAGGGCAGAGGACACTGCTGTGGGGGGTGATGTGAAGCAGGCAGAGGAGAACACTACTGTGGGGGGTGATGTGAGAGGGGCAGAGGACACTGCTGTGGGGGACAGTGCTGTGTGTGTGTGTGGGGGGGGGGGGGTGATGTGAAGGGGCAGAGGAGAACACTACTGTAGGGGGTGAAGTGAGAGGGGCAGAGGAGAACACTACTGTGGGGGCTGATGTGAAGAGGCAGAGAAGGACACTACTGTGGGGTTGATGTGAGAGGGGCAGAGAACACTGCTATGGGGGGGTTAGAACATTACTGTGAAGGGGCAGGGGGCACTGATGTAAGAATGGAATTGTGATACAAGAGGAGAGGGGGGCTGTGGTGTCTGGACAAATATGCGATTCGGCCCTCTGCTGGAAGAAAATTTTACTGATCTGACCTTGAACTTTAATTCAATACTCCTGGGGAGCCAGGGATGCTCGATTTGATCTCTACTCTAGGTGTGTGTTGGGGTTGGTGATGTAGAGGGACAGAGAGTCCTACTGTGGGGTGGGTGGGGGGGGGGGGACTAAATGGACAGAGAGCCTTACTGTGTGGGGATTTGATGTATAGGGCCAGGGAGCACTGCTGGGGGGGGATCAGTGCTGTTGAGGGGGTAATGTAAAGGGAGGGTGTTGTGAAGGGGGCAGAGGAGAACACTACTGTGGGGGGTGATGTGAGAGGGTCAGAGGACAATGCTGTGGGGGACAGTGCTGTGGGGGGGGGGGGGGGATGTGATGTGAGAGGGGCAGAGGAGAACACTACTGTGGGGGGTGATGTGAGAGGGGCAGAGGACACTGCTGTGGGGGACAGTGCTGTGTGTGTGTGTGTGTGTGTGTGTGTGTGTGTGTGTGTGTGTGTGTGAAGGGGGCAGAGGAGAACACTACTGTGGGGGGTGATGTGAGCGGGGCAGAGGAGAACACTACTGTGGGGGGTGATGTGAGCGGGGCAGAGGAGAACACTACTGTGGGGGGTGATGTGAAGGAGGCAGAGGAGAACACTACTGTGGGGGGTGATGTGAGCGGTGCAGAGGAGAACACTACTGTGGGGGGTGATGTGAAGGAGGCAGAGGAGAACACTACTGTGGGGGGTGATGTGAGCGGCGCAGAGGAGAACACTACTGTGGGGGGTGATGTGAAGGAGGCAGAGGAGAACACTACTGTGGGGGGTGATGTGAGGGCGGTGCAGAGGAGAACACTACTGTGGGGGGTGATGTGAAGGAGGCAGAGGAGAACACTACTGTGGGGGGTGATGTGAGCGGCGCAGAGGAGAACACTACTGTGGGGGGTGATGTGAAGGAGGCAGAGGAGAACACTACTGTGGGGGGTGATGTGAGCGGGGCAGAGGAGAACACTACTGTGGGGGGTGATGTGAGAGGGGCAGAGGACACTGCTGTGGGGGACAGTGCTGTGTGTGTGTGTGTGTGTGTGTGTGTGTGTGTGTGTGTGTGAAGGGGGCAGAGGAGAACACTACTGTGGGGGGTGATGTGAGCGGGGCAGAGGAGAACACTACTGTGGGGGGTGATGTGAGCGGGGCAGAGGAGAACACTACTGTGGGGGGTGATGTGAAGGAGGCAGAAGAGAACACTACTGTGGGGGGTGATGTGAGCGGTGCAGAGGAGAACACTACTGTGGGGGGTGATGTGAAGGAGGCAGAGGAGAACACTACTGTGGGGGGTGATGTGAGCGGCGCAGAGGAGAACACTACTGTGGGGGGTGATGTGAAGGAGGCAGAGGAGAACACTACTGTGGGGGGTGATGTGAGCGGGGCAGAGGAGAACACTACTGTGGGGGGGGGGGGGGGGGGTGATGTGAGAGGGGCAGAGAACACTGCTATGGGGGGGTTAGAATACTACTGTGAAGGGGCAAGGGACACTAATGTAAGAATGGAATTGTGATACAAGAGGAGAGGGGGGCTGTGATGACTGGACAAATATGCGATTCAGCCGTCTGCTGGAAGAAATTTTTACTGATCTGACCTCCTTGATATTTAATTCAATACTCCTGGTTTAGAGGAACATCACAAGCAGATATTTCAATAGACTAGACCAGGGATATGTAATTAGCGGACCTCCAGCTGTTGCAAAACTACAAGTCCTATCATGCCTCTGCCTCTGGGTGTCATGCTTGTGGCTGTCAGAGTCTTGCTATGCCACATGTGAGTTGTAGTTCTGCAACAGCTGGAGGTCCGCTAATTGCATATCCCTGGACTAGACTGAGTCCATAAGACACAGTAGGTTGCTATTCTGCAACTTCCAGCCTCTGAAACTGCTACTTGTTGACGGAAGGAAACTGATTGATAATGCAATGCTCACTATTTGCACTGTAAACTGAAGAGTATTGACTAGCTTCCTATTATCTAAAAAAAAAAAGACCACTGTATCTTTCAAATTGGTGGGGTGAATAAAAGTTCTAAAGTTTCCCCAAAGTTTTGAAGTTATAAAGAGCCTTATTTCTTCAAATGGGCAATGTGCATTACCCCTAGCAACCATTCAAGCACAGGAATTCCAAAAGAGAAAATCAGAATGGGTGCTGGAGGTAACATAGACACATCTTTATTCAGACCGTATTCTTCCATTTCATCCTAAGGTGATGGTTAACAAATTTATGAGTCTGTTTCAAGAGCTAGGAATCAAGACAGATACCTTGCAGAATATAAAGTGAAACTTGCAGAGTGGGTGTGGTCTCATAACTGTCACTTGTTGATAAAATCTCACTCCTTGCCCAACAACAATGGGGAAAAATTTAAAAAGAGAAGGTAGTGTTCTATAGGCAACAGAGTGACCCAGGACCAGGTCAGTTCTTTCTTGCCAAAGCACCTGGGAAACTGGTAATTGTTTGGACTCTGACTACTATATGTTTGTTTTTTATATATAAGTTTTATTTCCCATTCAGGATCCTGTTCCCCCAGAACTTATTCAGCTTCTGCAAGAGTCCAAAGACAGTCTGCTTCAAAAGCTATTCCCGTTGGAAAATAATAAAACACCTGATGTTGCCACATACAGTAGGACGTCACCTACAACAGTTGTCTCTAAATTTAAGGTATGTTGCACTACTGTTATTTAGTCTGACCTATACTGGGCATGATAGTACAGGTCACATAGTATATGCATTATAAACCTTTGAGAGTGACTTAAATGTCTGTAGTTAATGTGACTAGATAGTGAAAAACAATTGTCATTTTGCTTCTTGTACATCACACAGCTCTCTAGGTCACCAACAATACTGTGTCTGTTTTATTTCAAGGGATCGCTTGAAAGCTTGATGCACATTTTGCACAATACAACCCCTCACTATATTCGATGTATTAAGCCAAACATGGGCTGCAAAGCAATGGATTTTCGAAAGGAAGAGGTATGCTATACTCATTTTTAAAGAATCAGTCTTTCAAATCATATAAATTCCATGCATCCTATTTCAAACATAATTTGTAACCTGGCAGAGAATATCATGTTTGTGTTAAAGACTTATAGCAATATCTTTCTTGTGGCATAATTTTAATTAGTATGGTTTTATTGCAGGTTCTTAGTCAGCTAGAAGCGTGTGGCATTGTAGAAACTATTAACATAAGTGCAGCAGGCTTTCCTATCAGGTATAAACTTTTTCCTACAGGCATAAAGCAATGGTTTTTGGTTCATGTTATGTTCATTATTTTTTTGAAAGTTTCCAATTTTAAGAACTGATGTCTTGTCTTTTTACAGTTTTTACTTTTATAAGGTCTTTGTTTTACTTCATGGTTGATACATGGCTCAGCTTGCAAAGCATGCTGGGCATTTTAGGAAGAAAATCCAGCACTGCCTGTATGCTTGTTGGCAGCCTGTCTGGATTGACTAATTAAAACCTTCGTACAGTGGATATAAAAAGTTGACACCCCCCTGTAAAAAAAAATCTGACCAAGATAAAATTACCGGTTCTTCAGATTTTTTTCTCACCTTTTTAATGTGACCTATGATCTGTGCAAATCAATTAAAAGCATGCTGAAATTGTTATGCCCAGGTTCACACTGCTCCAACATGAGTCGCGTGACTTCCAGTCGGACTTTGCCCTGCAACTTCAGTCCAACTTTAATCCGATTTAATGTGACTTTTTACACTCTATGGCATTGAAGTCGGACCAAAGTAGTGCAGATCAGTTAAGACAGCTCTCATAGGAAAACATTGAATTTGACGTCATGCAACATGTGCTCTCACAAGTTGGATCCTATGTTGCACCAGTGTGAAGTGGCTAAAGAATAAATAAACAATAATGCGGTTGCATAGTTGTAAACACCCTCTCATAATTAGGGATATGGCTGTGTTCAGAAGCATCACATTTAAAGTGGATGTAAACCTGATTCATGAAATTTAACCTAGGAACATATATCTGTAGTGTTTTCTTATCTCTCTACAAAGCCCTAAGTCCTGTGTGTTTCTGCTGCTCCATTTTTCTGTTATCAGCATGTTAACTTCTGACAAGTTCTCCGACAACCGAGATAAAACCAGCCTGAAATTTGTGTCCGGGTGGGTGCTATCAGCAGAGAACTGGTCTATTCACAGCACATTATTCCTTCCTCTGCCTATGTGGAGTGTGGGGGGGGGGGGTGCCTTTCCTCCAATCAGCTGTCACGCAGTGTATGCCAAGACTACACTCCCAGTGCTGAACAGGAAGAGAAAATTTCTAACATGATGTGTAAGTTCTAAAGAATATAGCAGGCTGAGGACAGCAGATATGCATGTAAAACTTATGTAGGGAGATTTGTTTCATCTCTGTGTATAATCTGAGGTTGTTTACTTCACTGGGTATATGTGAGGGTTTACATCCACTTTAAAATGATGTTAAATAGTAGTCCGTACACAGCTGCTATCAATGAAAGTGACTAAGCCCATATAAAGTTTGGCTGTTTTCGTAGGATTTTTTCTGACTTTTATTCAGTTGCCTCTTACAGCAAAAGCCATGGTCCGCAAAGAGCTTACAAAGCATCAAAGAAATCTCATTGTTGGAAGGTGTCAGTCAGGAGAATATATAGTAATCAAATAGTGTAGCGTTTTTCCCAAATAATTTTTAAACATTTCTAAAATATTAATACCTGCACAGTATAGAAACAATTCTGCATAGATCCCACAATTTTTTTTTGTGGTATAAACCTCAAATAAAATGCTCGTATGATACAATATTTCAATCCAGTGACTTTCTTATATACCATTAACTTCAAAGCATGCGATATGTCCTGTGTATGAAAGCAAATATCCCAAGTCCATCTGGCATTCACCAGTGTAAATCCTCAAAACAACTCCCCCTCCAGTAAGCCAAAACCATTGCACAGACCAGGTAATTATGACATGTTTATTTTTTTTATCTTTTTTTAAACAAACCTTTTAATAGGAGGTTTAAATCAAGGTTCCCATTTTTCTCCACAGTAACAGCGCTGACTGACACTCCACCAATATGGGTCATTGCTTGTAAAATAATTAAAAAAAAAAAAAAATTATATATAACACACACAGTGAGGGGGAAAAAAAGGAATTTGATCCCCTGCTGATTTTGTACGTTTGCCCACTGACAAAGAAATTATCAGTCTATTATTTTAAATGGTAGGATTATTTAAACAGTGAGAGGAAGAACAACAAAATATCCAGAAAAAAACGCATTTAAAAAAAGTTATAAATTGATTTGCATTTTAATGAGTAAAATAAGTTTTTGACCCCTTTGCAAAACAAGACTTAGTACTTGATGGCAAAACCCTTGTTGGCAATCAGAGGTCAGCCGTTTCTTGTAGTTGACCATCAGGTTTGCACACATCTCAGGAGGGATTTTGTCCCACTCCTCTTTGCAGATCCTCTCCAAGTCAATAAGGTTTTCAAGGCTGATGTTTGGTAACTCGAATTTTCAGCTCAATCCCCATTTTCTATGGGATTAAGGTCTGGAGACTGGCTAGGCTACTCCAGGACCTTAATGTGTTTCTCCTTGAGCCACTCCTTTGTTACCTTGGCCGTGTGTTTTGGGTCATTGTCATGTACCCATTTTCTGGTACAATAATTTTTATTAAGTAAGACCATGCCAAAATAAAGGCCTGAAGAAAAGAAAGGCAAAATGGTTCCGCACAGGGCAACAAAACATCACTTTTCATGTAAATACAAACAGAACACTTATTCAAAATGTAAAAACGAGTAGTAGAAGCATCCAGCATAAGTGCTGGAAGTGGGAATGAATAACTGGACTCGGAGGTTCAAGACATGGTAAGACTAACAAACAAATCAAAATGAACAAAAAAAACAAACAAAAAAACACAAAAAAAACACAAAAAAACAAACAAAAATAAAAAGGAGGGGGTGGAGGGGTGGAATAGGGAGGCACCGGGCGGGGGAAGGTGGTGTGGGAAGAGAAAAAGTGACAGACAGGAAAGAGAGAAAGGAGATGTAGAATTAGGCCAGAAAGGAGAAAGAGAAACAGTCAAGACAAGAATGGAAAAGGAGGAGGTGTAGACTTAAACAAGGAAAGAGCGTGGTGCCTGCGGGTTAGGTGGTATATTAGAACGGTCTGGAATACCCATACTGGCTGGGGAGAGCATAAGGCCACCATGGGTTCCACTTTGAGGAACTTGGCATGGGACTCAAGAAGTACACTGGTCATCTTCTCATGCAGGTGGTCAAAATGCTCTTCACCTCTGCAATACCAACTGAGGGCTTCCGCCAAGCTCTGGCAATAGCGCGTTTTGCGGCAATGAAGAGGTAGGCGGTAAGCTTTTGTTGGTATGAGAAGAGGCCCAGGAGGGGGCAGTGTAGTGCATGCTTGGGCGTCTTTGTGGAAGGGTACATGAAAAAGCATTTTAAAAGGAGGCCATAGAACCTAGACCAGAATCCCACCAATTGTGGACAAGACCACCATATGTGAATCTCGTCTCTACGTTGGCCACATCCCCTGAAGCATCTATCATTGTACGATGGGGCTGGAACCACATACCAGCGGAGGAGAACCTTATAGGCTGCTCATGCTGCCATGGTGACCGTATTGCAAGAACATTTAGCAATGGATGACCAGGCCTTGCTCCAATCCTCCAATTCTATAGAGATTGCCAAGTCTCGTTCCCATTTGGAGACGTACAGGTGGGAATGAAACGAGCCCCCCCCCCCGCCCCACGGTCAAAGAGAAATAAACAGAGGAGATAACTCACCTGGAACCCAGTGCGCTAAGGCAGATACGTTCAAAAGGTCATCGTCTGGAATGGGAAAGAGTAGTTACAGCAAAGAGCTGAAATCCAGTGTCGAAGTTGAAGATAACTAAACCATTCGTGGGGGATGCGTCGTGGGTCTTGCGAATGGAAGCCCAAGATGGAAAGGTGGAGGATCCTAAGAAGTGGCATACCTGTAAGTAGCCGTGAGCGGGCCACCGGGCAAAAGCCAGGGCTGGTCTAGCCCCGGAGGAAAGAGGGGGTTAATCAGGAGAGGAAGGAGGGGGAGAAAATGGGACATTAAATTGTCTGAATAGCGGACTGAGTCCCAGAGACGCAAGCTATGGGTCATAAGAGGGCTAAGAGAAGGGGGACGCAAGACTGATGGAAGCCATAAAAGGGCTGAGTTAGGACAGGAGTTTCCAGAAGCGGCCATAAAGGAATGTCCGTTGTCGTGTGTGACATTGTAAGCAGTGAGAGCTGTGCAGCTAGGTAGTACTTGGAAATGTTAGGTACGCCAAGTCCACCTCTTAGTCTGTGGGCAAAGAGAGTAGTACGGGCTACTCTGGGGCGTTTGTGGGCCCAAATGAAAGCTAAGATATATTCTGGAGTGCGCGTAAGAAGAAGGCGGGTACTCAGACCGGAAGGTGCGACAGAATTATAGGATCTTAGGAAGCACAGTCATTTTAACAGTGTTGATGCGGCCTATGCAAGCGAAGGGAATCGCCAGGAGTCCATAAGGGTGGTGATAGCGTGGAGGAGGGGATAATACTTGGTGGCAAAGTGTAAGAAAGGGTCAAACAGACTTCCAGGTATTCTAGAGAGGGGCCAGCCCAGCGGTATGGGAAGGGCGTTTGGAGGTGAGAAACCATGGAATCCGGGAGAAAAATGTTCAGGGCGGTTGCTTTCTGGGGGTTAATCTGTAAGCCAGAGATGACCGCAAAGCGGGACAGCAGTTCATGCAAGTTGAGGAGTGTAGTGATGGGATTGGAGAGGGCCACGACCCATTTACAATGCCCTGGCTGAGGGAAGGAGGTTCTCACCCAAGATTTGATGGTGCATGGCCCCGTCCATTGTCCCTTTTGATGTGGTGAAGTTGCCTTAGCAGAAAAATGCCCCCATATAAGCATAATGTTTCCACCTCCATGTTTGATGGTGTTCTTGGGGTCATAGGCAGCATTCCTATTCCTCCTCCAAACACGGCGAGTTGAGTTG